>NC_087209.1:60476913-60509413 GCF_015104395.2 Macrobrachium nipponense
CAGATGCTTATCTATGTAACATCAATGTGCTACATATATAAATAGTAGGCAAACTGGGTCCATCGTATTATTAGCCCAAACTTTCAAACGAGAATTAATTCGAATATAGTATTGGACATTTTGTATGACTGATTTTAGTTTATTGCAAAGAATTTGAGTTAATGCATTTGGTTTCATTGCTTTGTTCCAACTGTGGATTTTACCCCCATTTTAGAGGGGGCAGTGCCGTCTATGCACCTCAAAAGGTGCATTGTAGGCAGTGCTGAAGGCTTTTGGAAGCGTCGCTTCGATCCTAGCTGCACTCGCTTTTTAGCCTCTTTATTTACCTTTTACTTCACCTACTTTCCCGCTTCCTTTCTTTCCCATCTTGGTGTTCAACCACCCCAAACTTCTCGTCTTCACAGCCAGATTAGACAAAGTGAGAGGGTGGGAGGTTGATATTGAATTGCCCTGGTTCCAGAACAAATAATTTGTATTTATCTTAATTATATTTTAAATTATTAGTATTCGTATTTCAGGTCAAAAGTTGCAAAATGATCACTAGTTTCAGTGACCTTCGAACTTTCAAAGTTATGAAATGGCTTTCTTCTTGCACAAGTGCTGGAAAAGGAGAGATATTTATGCAACTAATTTCCATTGTGATTAATCAATAATCAATAGAGTTTTCACTACAAAACGATACAAGATTCTGATGATCTTAGTTATTGACAGTCATCAGTGTGCCTACCATAATTTTCTGACGAGTAGGACACGGATGGGAAGCCTAGTTGCCATAGAATCTATCACATTGACGAGTTTTTATGAAAAATAAAGACGTTTTTGTAGTACAAGACAAAACTTTAACCTGTCGATAAATATATGCATATTTAAGGAAACAGATTTCGATGCTTTCAGCAAGAGGTATGCTGTGAATAAATTTCTTTCTTCGTAAGCGCAGTGCGGCCTTTGTCGGGTCGTTACCTGTAGAAGGCCAAAGAACTCAGGATAATGAGAGTAAATAATTCAGGCAGTCACGACGCCTAATAAATAATAACTAACTGATTACTAACGTCCTCTCCATGTACTACATAGCTCTCCAGTATCGTTTGTACCGTGGCTATGCCGGATATGAGTGACGTGTGCCATGATGTTCCGCGGAACATTTCCAGGTTTATGGGTCTCAGATAGCCCGTAACAGTAGACAGGTCACTTTATCACTTAATATTCGAGGGAACTTGATTTGGTCCTAGACACCATTCGTTTCATCTACAAGGCAATTGGACATTTCTCTCAAATTGTTGATGTGGTCTTTTGCCGAGGGTTGACATTATGAATGCTTCAAGGTGATAAGTGAGCTCCTTACTGTGTGTGTGTGTGTGTGTGTGTGTGTGTTTTTTTTTTTTTTTTTTTTTTTTTTTTTTGGTGACTGCCAAAAAAAGCTCCCGCGTCTTGGGTCAGTTTCAAAACGAAGGGCGGTAATTTCTATCACTTTGGAATAAAGGAAACTGGGATATGTCATCCTTCCAGAAGTCCTAAACATTTAGATGTACACAGGAGTTAATGTCAGTACTGAAATAATAGATTCCCTTTATTGCGGAGAAGATTTTGGATTAACTTGAAGAAAATATTTTCAAGTGCAACGTAAAACAGTCTTGCCATTATCATATGTTTGATCATTCTTCTAGTTATTGTTTATTTATTGTACTTCCCTCCCATTGCCCTTCTTCCCTATCCATCCATTTATATTCCCTTCATTGATGTATCAAGAACGTTGTTACAAATGCCCTTCAGTACTGGAAAGTAATCTCCAACTGGATATGAAAGACGCTGGTGAATAACTGGAAAGGTAGGGGATTAGTGTCTCGGAAACGACTGGAAATTCCAGGCAACAGTCCCATCGAAACATTACCATAGTAGATTCAAATCACCCGTGCACCTGGTGTCTAGGACAGTTCCTTATGACACTCCTGATTGGTTGTTGATAAGCCAATCACAAGGCTGGGAACTCTCAGTCTCTCTCGAGAGAGTTTTCACATAGGCAGGATGTATGTTCCACTTCTCCTGAGGGTCACTTTTTAAAGACGTATCCCTCAGGAGAGGTGGAGCATGCATCCTGCCTACGTGAACTCTCAAGAGAGATTGAGGAGAGTTTCCAGCCCTGTGATTGGCTTATCAACAGCCAATCAGGAGTCGTAAGGGACGGGCCTAGACATCATATGCACGGGTGATGTACATCTACTCTAGCAAAGAAATGCAAACATTACTACCAAAGTAAATACATAAATTTTTATTTTCATTTCATTCAATTTTGAGTTATTCGTAACTGTTCGTCCGCTGTACGTTTCACTTTCTATCCGTTCAGCTACGGACTTCCCCAAAAGCAAAAGCCCGTGCTGGTATAAGGCCAACCAAATCAACAACACTGAGTTTTCATTGTGTAACCAATTTCATCTCTCATCTCCTCATTCCCCATGATTCATATTATATACATACTTTATTTATTGAATTACTCTATTATTTGTCTCTTATATTTTGTTATTTACATTCTTTGGGGGTGTTACTGTATTTTTAAGAAACAAAATAGAAAAAAAAATCTAAACCATGTTTAAGCAAAACTACCGAACAATACAGTAGGGTAGTGTACTGTACTGAAAAGTAGTGCACCTAACTCATTGTGTGTTGTCCTTTCCCTAGCGTTTTTCCAATACCTGTTTTTATGGCCCCGGTTTGTATAAGATTCTACTGTTGTTTTTTAATTCATTTATAATTACAGTTCTTGTTTTTCTTCTCTCCAGTTCCTTTCATCTTTGCCTCTAGTGTGTACGCATTTTTATTCTTCTCTCTCGCATTCACGGATTCTGTTCGTGGTTTCTCATTCCAAGTTTTAATCATGACTCTCTCTCTCTCTCTCTCTTTATACGCATCTTCCCAATACTGAGTTCTATTCGTGGTTTCTCATTCCAAATTCTCTCTCTCTCTCTCTCTTCTCTCTCTCTCTCTCTCTCTCTCTCTTTTGCCGAAGTCTGTCCTCTCTCTCTCTCTCTCTCTCTGATTTTTCACCTTCCAACTCAACACTTATATCCCCATTGAATAAGTAATGATGTTTACGGTGTTTCATCGCCAGCTTGAATCATCTTTTTACAACGAAAAAAGAGTAGATATTTATTCATCACATACTTCATTCAGAAAGTTAATAAGGGGCTGAATATTAAAAACCGTCGGAAGATCCCAGTAAGAGACATTTTGTCATTTTCATGAGTATTTGATATCCTACTCATCTTTATTTATAACTGATTCTCGCTTTAGATATATATATATATATATATATATATATATATATATATATATATATATATATATATATATATTATATGACTTTCCTTCACTTTAATCGACAGGACCACCAGATCCGCCAAAGAACTGCACCATCACGAACCAGACCACGGACACGATCGAGGTCGACTGCGTCCCCGGATTCGACGGTGGATTAACTCAAACCTTTTACATGGAGGTGGGTACCCCGAGGAGGAGGAGGAAGAGGGTGCTGGGAGATCGACGAAAAACAATAGCAGAAAACTTTCCTTTACAAAAAAGAAGAAAAAAAAAATTTTTTTAGGCTTTTGTTCGTTTGTCGTTTTTTTTTTGTATCTGTTTAAAATTTAAATGTATATAGGGTGCATGTTTGTGCTAATATACACACACATACACACGTATATACAGTAGATTCATAGGTATATATATATATGGTTTTTTTTTTTTTTTTTTTTTTGGTGGGGGGGGGCTGTGGGGGTTATCCATACACTGTAATAACGCTTCTTATGAGCATACCGCTGTCATATCATTTTCACTTAACCCCTTATTCCCCCTGCCCCAACCTCCTCCCCACCCCCTCCCCCCCAAAAAAGAAGCCCATTTACCCTGAAGTACATTGTGTACCTACAAAGACCTCCTTGAGTGAAAACGTGTCATTATCATATGATATGAAGAGGCGTCACGCTATGTCCCAAAAGGAGAGAATTCTTCTTCCCCGTCTCCTTCACCCGAGTCACGTAGAAAGTTTACAGGTTCACGTGTCTCTACGTGAGGAAGAATGATACTCCTCATTAACTATGACGTGTGTAGTGGTCTCTTGCTGGTGTTGGCCGAAGTTGGGTGTGCTTTTATTTTCACTGTACTTTGTCGTTCAATATGTCTATGTTTACGTGTATGTTTGTATGTATGCATGTATATATATATATATATATATATATATATATATATATATATATACATATACATATATATATATATACATATACATATATATATATATATATATATATATATATATATATATATATATATATATAACACATACACATATATTAAACACAAAGTACACACACACATATTTATGAACGAAATATCACATCACCGTGGTTTATATATAGACATCAAGCTAAAAATGTGGCTTAATATCCCCTTCATCTTCTGAATAATAATAATAATATATTTCACTTCATCTAAAACGATCATCTAGTGATTACATCTAGATTAGCATGACGTCTGTATTCAGGCTTCAGATGACGTGTGACTTGGAATAAACTCTACGGCATTTGCGCTGACCTTTTCGCTTTATTCTCGAGCTCCTCTGTCATTTTGATGACAAGAAGCTTATATTCATTTAATGATGTTGGAAACCTGTGCCTTTACCTTTTGCAGCAAGGATTTCTTTATTTATTTTACGATGAATTAAGCTGTAGTAGAATTAATACACACCTATGCATTCGAATTTTTTTCTAGTAATTAAAACACTTGAAATATTACGAACATGTACGTTACAAGCCTTCCATGTATTTTACGACCTCAGGTTAGCAAAAACCGTAGTTGATTGCAATATATTTTACGACCTCGAAAACTACCAATAACAGACATAAATCTTAAGACACCTGATAACAAAATCAACAATAAACTATAAATTTGCATACGTGTCTTTTGAATATAATTTCCCTAATAGTTTAGCTGACCTCATGAAATGTTGACTCGATAGATTCCCTCACCTCAGTAACGCATTGGCTGATCGTATCTTATCTTCCCAGGTGTACGATTCCAACACTGGAACGCTGAGAAGGAATCTGTCGTCCGTGGAGCCGCAGTTCCTGCTCACGGGACTCAAGCCTGGAATCGCCTTCATTATGGTGACCTACGCGTCGAATGCTAAGGGGCCCAGCACGCCTTTCAAACTGGAGACCTTCACGCTCAAAGTGGCAGAGAAGAGAACAGGTGAGTTCGAAGGATCAGTAGAGGAAAAGATTCATCTTTGAAAATGGCAGGTAACTGAGAAGGCGAGGAAGTTCAGAGAACTTGTAGAGCAAATCATTCGATTGACAAGACAGGTCAGCTTGGGTTTATGAGAGGGTGAGGAAGTTCAGAGAACTTGTAGAGCAAATCATTAACCTGAAAAGGAGGTCATTATGGCTTTTAAGAGGGAATAAAAAAACTTGCAGCGTAAATCATTAAATTCACAAGGTAGGTCAGCATGGCCTTCAAGAGGGCGAACAAGTTCAGAGAACATGCAGAGCAAATCATTAGATTGATTGACAAGGCAGGTCAGTTCAGCATGCCTTTTAAGAGGGCGAGGAAGTTTAAAGAACTTGCAGAGTAAATCATTACAAAAACTGACAAGTCAGCATTGCTTGCACTTATTCAAAAGGACTTTAATTAATACAGAAAAGGTAAGTCTGGGGCGCCTGCATCGACAGGTATCTTTCAGAAGGTTGGGGGGGGGGGGGGGGGGGGGGGGGGGGGGGGGGGGGGGGGGGGGGGGGGGGGGGGGGGGGGGCTGTTAATTCTGAAATTCTTTCTAGTAAAAATTCAGTGATTTATTCGTCCAAAACGAAAATCTATGCAAAGATAACGGGACTTAACTTAGATATCTAACTTCAACTTATCTAAACAGCAGTGGCAAATGAAAGAATTTGGATATCATCCTTCAATAATATAATGATCATATTAATAATGAAGAAGGCATGACCCACACCCCCAATTTCCAAAGAGATGCCTTTTGGGTACCAGAACCTTTTATCCCTTGCGATTCCTGCACGGCAAGTGCACGAAACGAAATCTAATTTCAGGTGCACGAGGAACGTATTTATTTCTCCGTGTACGGCTGTTTCTGGTGGTCGCTAGATGGCCATTAATCCAATTTATGAGTTAGTGCTCAAGCGGAGCTTCCTGCTGGTTTATATATATATATATATATATATATATATATATATATATATATATATATATATATATATATATATATATTAGTGTGTGTGTGTGTAGGCTGTATGATCAAGCATCGTCATTATTCCGTAATGGTAAAAAGAAAATATTATTCGTCTTCTTTGCAATTATAGTCATATACGCTCACTTCAGTTTAGGTTGGTCAGTGGCCGGGTGATGGTCACTATTTAATCTAAATGTGTCAAAAACGAATCTGATTAAACCGAATTTTTTTTATTTTATTTACGTTCGAGAGGAGTAAAAAAAATATTATACGTTTAGTGGCCTCTCACTTTTTAATTTATTGTAAAGCAAAGATGAATAAGTCTGAAAATCATTTATATTTACATTCGAATAATTAAAAAGAAATTGACAGTTGACGGGATTTACATTCACTACAAGCGTCTGAAGTAAGATAGCATTTTGTTGTAAATCAGTAAAACTTAATTTTTTTAGTAAAATGTCTGATTAGTAAAAGGCCTGCCAGATACTCTTATCAGTCAATGTCATCTCGCATTAATATTTTTTCTGTAAAATGGTTAACTTGTAGTTTGCAAAATATGTAAGATATGAAAGCCATCTAACTGCAGTCTTCGTTGACAACCAGCCCCGTTTATTTAAGGAGGCCCTTCTACAACCTAATCAATTCTAGAATTCTCTATCTCCTCCTCTTTTCCTGCAATGTGCTCTCGTTACTTTTCTTTCCTCATGTACTACTTATGGACCAGAAATAGGTAATATCTGGATGTTATCCCATCCATCAGTCTCCAGTCCCGTAGGGGGATGTTGCCATCAGTACGCCTTATGCGGTGCACTGTAGGCATTACCGAAGGTTCTTTGTAGCGTCCCTTAGCTGCAACCCATTTTATTCCTTTTTACTGTACCTCCGTTCATATTCGCTTTCTTCTATCTTACTTTCCACCCTCTACTGACAATTGGTTCATAGTGCAACTACGAGGTTTTCCTCCTGTTACACCTCTCAAACCTCTTACTGACAATTTCCGTTTCAGCTCTAAATGACCTCGTGGGTCCCAGTTCTTGGCCTTTGTCCTAAATGCTACATTCACTTCAATTCAGTTAATCAGACTCCAGGATATGAATCAGCCACGAACTACTTTTATCCATCTATTTTACAACACTTTAATTCACAAGTGTGAAAGTGGCAAAAGGCCACCACTTCATACGAGAGCATTATTATTGATGATGGAATGACTCGCGAACTGTCGTATGTTATAATGAATAACTGTAATGAATAAGAGCGTCGCTCGTCGTATACATGAAATATAAAGGCCATTTCGTCTCATTGCAAGTGTAATTGACAATTTACAAGGGCAGCGTTCTAAAAAAAAATTAATAGGGAAATATTTTCTCGAATGCATGAAAAGTTACGAACTATAATTTTAATTTCATGTAGTTCGCTCTATTTAGTTACAACGGTGCGCTTATGTCATATAGTTGTGAACGGGGATAATGGATCCATTGTCGCGTTTTGAAGAGATTTCATGTTTGAGAGAACTTTCCCCTTTTTTAAAAAACGAACAAGATTTTCGCTTACTCAGGGAGTAAGCCTACAAACTACTTTGTTGTTGGGTGGGGGGTGTAGGAATGTTCTATGGAGTACTGTTCACATAAACAGCATAAAACGAAGTCTTGAACTTCACGATAAATTAAATTAAAATAAAATAAAAGAACATAAGCTTAAGATCAGTGACAACGGTGAAATCTAGATCACATGAAACGAGAAACATTACAAAAACGCTGTATTGAATTTCACACTTACTGAGAAACATGACAGAAAACCAAGTCCACAAATGAATGTTCGGAAAGCAAAAACACATTTCAAGAGTACGATGACAACAAATTGATGAGAAGATAAGTGCAAAGAGATGATAATGAAGGGACTTAGGACTTAGAAACGTGTAAGTAAGTACGAAGATCGGTTACATTAATCATCTTCAGTGTAATCCATAGCCTTCACAGTCTTTCTAGTTATCGTCCTATTCACAACATAAAAAAAATATATATAAATTTTAATGGCAGCATGTGCGTTGAAAAGAGAGCAGATGTCCCCATTAGTGTTTTGACAGCCTTCTAAAGTATACCTTATTGTCAAGTTGTTTGAATTTATAATGTGCTGTTTTAATTTTTCCGTAAATTAATCATTCACATAGTTTCATGTCTCCTTTTCTCTGTCTAATTGTTCCGTCTGTGCTCTCTCTCTCTCTCTCTCTCTCTCTCTCTCTCTCTCTCTCTCTCTCTCAACTTGTAATAAGCAACTGTGTTTTGCTTGTACACTGTCAATCTGTTCTTGACAGTGATGGGATGAAGGAAAAAATTCTCTCTCTCATCTTATAGCAAACAAATAGTTACTGTGTACTCTCTCTCTCTCTCATTTGGCCATCGTTCTTTCTCCAACAGGTCCCCCAACATTCTTCGCCATCACGCCGGTGATGGGGCTCTTGATCGGCATCGTTCTGGCCCTGGTCCTGACCGGACTAGTCATGATGGTCATGATGAAAATGCGGAGGACCCCTCCCGACCCCCCCAACAACGGGCCCCGGGAGGAGGCCAAGGGTGACCTCGAGAACCTGCCCCTCAACGTCGAGGTTCTGGGAGCTCGGGTCAAGGAGAGTCTCAGCGCCCTGGAGGCTGAGGAGAGCAACCCTGATATCATCCCACATAAAAATGGTGAGGATTATTAATGCTATTTTTTTATATTAGTTCTTCGTTGTATATCTAGTTGACATTTTTATCATCATTCATCATAAACATCACTCATCATAAATATCATCCCGCATAAAATAGGTGAGGATTATTAATACCATTTTCTACATTATTCTTCATTGTATCTCTAGTAAAGATAATTTTGTTGTTTTTCATCATAAACATCACTATTCATCATAAATATCATGCGACATAAAAATGGCGAGGATGTATGTTTTTATATATAAATTCTTCATCATACCTTCCTCTAGTATAGGAGTATTATTTTTCCTCATACATATCATCCCACATAAAAATGATGAGGGTGTTTCTATCTGATATTAGTTTTTCATTGTACAGTACCCTCCTCTGCTAGTTTTGTTACTCATCACTACACATATCTCACATAAAAATGTTCATTATACTTTACTAAATTTCTCCCTTTTATTCCTCACTGTAAATTTATCGTAATTTAGAAGTTTTGATCCTGCCTAAAAAAAAAACTCGCTTAAAACATTTTTTTAAAACTATTCAAGTATAATGACTTGTAAGGATAAAAAAAATCATGATAAATATTTTGCTTGTTACTCCTGGTTAAGGCATTTCTACCCAGTCTATTAACCTAGAAATCTGGTAATTATGATGACTTGTAGGGAGGATTAAAGAAAGTGAAATATATATATATATATATATATATATATATATATATATATATATATATATATATATATATATATATAATGTATATTCTTCTGTAGTAAATCTCTTCTAATTGAGGACAGCTGACCTCTCCCTATTTTTAGAAATCTTTTGAGAAACATCTTGACGACTGAAAAACAAAGTTAGGAAAATGTTGGAGATAATTTCAGATTTTTTTTTCAAATTCCTCCTAATAAGATGGGATTTTGCCATTTGGATTGTATGAAATATCCCGAAGAGGGATTTACTCTACAGCGAGGATTCCTAAGCGGATTTTATACTTTTTAAAAATCTATTTTCTTTTTATTTTTATCGTCCTCTTACTTGAAGTTATAACAAGGTTTATCAGGAGGCCTTGAAAGCTATATACGGATTTTGTTTCACGCAGAAGAATGAACGTTGTGTGTTTAATTTTTTGTGTGTGTATATATATATATATATATATAATATATATATAACTATATATATATATATATATATAATATATATATATATATATATTACTGTAAACAGAGATAAATACAATACGATTCGATCTTGCATTCTCATGAAATTTTAAATTCTATGGCACTTGTATAATAATAATAATAATAATAATAATAATAATAATAATAATAATAACAATAATGTTGCATTATTATTATTATTATTATTATATCTGAAGCTTTTCCATATACTCTCTCATTATCTGTGAGACTGTGATCACCATTACATCTTGTTATTTATTACCTAACAGATCCAGCAATTTACCAGAGCTTTTAATTACTACCAAATCAAAGGATGCAAATGACTATAATGACCAGTGGTTTTGGCTTTAATGACTGTTCATAATTATTGATAATAATCTGATTATAGTCACTGCTCCCCTCACGTACTTGTCTCCAAAGATATGGGAATTATTCTAATGACAATTATGCTAATGATGTTGTTGTTGTATCAATTTGAGTTGGGTGTGTTCAATAATTCGGTTCTTCAAACAAGTTAATAAGTATGTTTATGAATATGGGAAAAAGTAAGGTTTAGTCTTGAGTTATATTAATTTCATTACATAACGACTTGTGGATATTTTATACTTTATACAAAAAAATCCAGGATAGCACCAAAATATATTTCCAAAGTAAAAATCGTTCACATACAAAATTTAAAAGGTGTTAGGGTGTTGTGTTCATGAAAATTAAAATGTCCTTTCAAGTTATTGCACAAATGATCTCATCTCTGTCTCAAATTTGAAGTTAAAAATAAATGTCAAGATGAACAGTAAAATTAATTTTTGTAATTATGAAATATAGTTATATCTCTGCACAGTACAGTAAAACATCAACGGCTTACTGAAGCTTAAGAAATTTTTAAAACTGTGTATCAAGGTTAAAAACATTATTTTGAAGGTTTTAAACACCGAGTCGGGAAAGGCTGCCCAGAACGACCCTGATTCTGCAAAAAAAAAAATAAATAAATAAATAAATAAAATAAATGAAAATAAAACCTAAGTCAGTTGTTGGACTTCCCAGTTCAAGTAAATAAGAGAAAAAGTGAGAGAATTCCATGCACGTAATATCAGGAATTTCGTTTTAAAAATACTCATTATATCCATTTTCAGACGGAATTTCATACACAGATTACGAGGGCCTGAGGGAAGGACCTATCGGAGGGACCACGTATGATTCCGCCATCACCGTGTGAGAAATCTCAAAATATATTTTTTCGGATACATACTATATATATATAATGTAAGTATTACCTGTAGTTCTTTTGATGTATATATAATATATATATAATATATATATATATATATATATATATATATATATATATATATATATGCCTTTTTGGCTGGGCATCAATTCCCTTATTGTACCGAGACATCAACAGAGATCGAATAGGACCACTTGTTGAATAATATTTGAAAATATTACAAATACAAGTCTTGTGAAAAATGGCTAACAAACAAACTGTTAATTCATACATACATGCATATACAAATATTATGTTATAATAAGTATTAGTTATAGAAAACTAAATACTTTTTTTCCCAACAGATAAGTATAATGAAGACGGACAAATTTGGACGGATTAAGACCCATGCTTGTGTAACGCTTCGTGATTTATTTTCTTCGATATATTTCTGTCTTCAACATTCCACACAATCAGCGGGTTGGGGAAACATATCGACAAACACATTCTCGCTTCAGAAATCTTACATAGATATATATTGAAAGTGTTCCCAGCAATTGTTATTATGTAATGGGTAAGTCTGTGTTTTCATTTATAAAAAATGTACTTGCGTCTGCTATTTACCTGTTCTGTATTGTATGGTACTTTTAAAGGTCACTTTTGTTAGTTTTATGTTGTGTATATACAAATATACTAATACACACACGTGTATATATACAAATATATTATATATATATATATATATATATTATATATATATATATATACAACATGCATACATATACATATACATTGATGTATAAGTAAATTTATGTGTATGTGTATGTGTGTGTGTATATATATTATAATTATATATAATATAATTATATAGATTATATATATATATACTACATATATATATATAAAGATAGATAAAATACCTGCCTGCACGTGTATTCAACTTTATGTCATTACATATAATCATGGATAACATTATATACTAATAATAACACAGAACAGCGCACGCCAAGTAATTCTGTGCGGTTAATTACCCACTTTGCCTTTCATCACTGGTGGGCTTGTGTATGACATAATGCTTTTAGTCAATTTCAAAGAAGCCATTACGGAAGCTCTGCTGGTGGAACACACCTGACATCTAGCTTTACATTTTTGCAAAAAATAAACACCGTTTGAATTACGCACTTGGAATGGTGTAGAGATAACGAACGTGTTTAAGCATTTTAACCGTAATTGAGAAGCATATATTTTGAATATTAGGACATACATTATGCATTATTCCATAAAGATAATGTTCATGGCAATTAATAATAATAGTAATATATTTTGCTCCGATTATTTCATTAGCTTCATTTACCAAAACATTGACGAATAAATGAGTGATTTGAATGAAAAGATAATTGTGACCAGTAAGAAAAGTCTAATGTTTGAACTCATGAATGCATAAAAAGGTATAAATAGATACGCATTAGCATTATAAATAGAAAATTGAATATTTTTTAGAGAAAATTTGTTAGAGTTAAACATATAAATTGAACTAACGTTCTTTTAATCCAGTTTTGATTTATGTTTAAATGAACAAGAGCTTATCATTTGTATAATCAATATGTAACATATAACTTCACTTTATATTGTATGGCTAAATTTTGTCGAGTTTCATTTCGTTATATATGAAAGATATTACTGTGAGCAACTCAAATCTTTGTTAAGTTTGAAAACTTCGACATTCCCACACTCTGAGGAGTTCAAGTTTTGTCAAGTTCAGCTAAATTTTTCATGCATGATACTACTCTGAGCGAAGTTCGCCTTCATTTCTCTTTATTCATCCCAAGCGATTTCATCGAAGCTAGACTCCGTCAAGTCAAGAGTATTTCTTGTTGCCACAACTTTAGGAAACTCTAGACGTTTTCAGGTTTAAGTCCATTACAGATGTACTGAATAGCAGGCCAGTCAATCAACATGAAACTTCATCAAGTCAGTCGTTGTAAAGTTCGATTTCGGAAAGTTCATGCATGTCACCACTTCGAGAAACGCTAAATTCTGTCAGGAATAAATTCATGGACAGTGCTAAACTTTGTCAAAGTTCAAGGTCATTAATGATGTTCGACACCAATTTTGAGAAATGATAAACTGTATCAAGTTCAAGGTCATTACTGGTGTCGACACCAATTTGAGAAGTGAACTTTGTCAAGTTCAAGGTCATTTATAATGTTCGGCACCAATATTGAGAAGTGAAAAGCTATTATGTTATGTTCAAGGGCATTCCTCGATGTTCGACACCAATTTTGAGAAATGATAAACTATATCAAGTTCAAGGTCATTACTGATGTTCAAATCCAATTTTGAAAAGTAAGCTTTGTTTGTCAAGTTCAATGTCATTGTTTATGTTCTACATCATTTTGAGCAATGATAAACTTTGTCAAGTTCAAGGTCGTTACTGGTGCTTGACACCATTCTGAGCAATGGTAAACTTTGTCAAGTTCAAAGTCATTATGGTAGTTGGAAATCATTTTGAGAAACGATAATCTATGTCAAGTTCAAGGTCATTACAGATGTTCGATACCAATTCTATCAACTAGGATGTGCCAAGTTCACCTTTAACAACGTCCCGGCTTTTTCAGACGCTGCGTGAGAGACCATCAGTCAGCCTATACAACACTTCTCCAACATTTCTCAAATCCCCATCAACCTACCTGGAAGGCATCAATCAATCAATCAACTTCTGGTGTCAACTTCAGGTGGAACCCGGCGCTCGTCCCTTGCATCAATCAGTTTCTAAAGTTTAAACAAAAAAATCTGAGGCGATTTTTCTCTCATGTAAATAATCAGCTCAGACCTTCGGCGGGGGAGTGAGAGTTCTTTAGAGTAAAAGATGTCTGGCTTCTCTCCTTTTGATTATGGGGGAGATTTTTTTTTTTTTTCAAATTGATACTTAGGGTATGTTATTATCTCTATCATATAGAGGAACAATGGATGATGTCTTTGGCTGAGTTGAGATTTGTGAACACTTTGTCCTACGGAAGAGGTAAAACTGCGCATAGAGAGAGAGAGAGAGAGAGAGAGAGAGAGAGAGAGAGAGAGAGAGAGAGAGAGAGAGAATGACAGTCTGATTATGATAGAGAGAGTTGAACAAATGAATCCGTGTGACGATCAAAGGCTTAATCGTTTAAAATAAGTTGATTGTACGTCATGGAAGATTTAAAAGCTTGGTCACTGGCACGTTTGTAAAGAAAGTTCCAGCTTCCTCAAAAAAAAAATAATATAAGAAAAAAAGGTTGGTTGTTGTTGTTTATACATGTATAAAAAAAGGATTTTTTGATATAATGAAAAAACTGTGTATATGTAGAAAATTTTTAGATTTTATGAAAGAGAATTTTCTTTATATGGTTCACACGAATAATTTTGCTGTTTTCTGGTCTATTTTACAAAGAAGAAATGAGACTGCTTTATTCCACTATCTCTTCTTGCACAATGGTGTACGTCCATTCTTTCTGGACGGTCAGTATCTTGCTTGGAATGTGTCATGCACAGGAATGGCATCTGTTATTTAAACGGTCCTATGGAGTCTTGTCAGTTGTAGGGGATTTCGTTTTGTCACTTTCTCAAGGGTTTAATCCTTTTGCACTTTATCATTTTATGGGCTTTAATCCAACAGTTTTCACTTTGATTTTATATTATTCAATCCAAATGTTTTTCACTTTACAATTTCATAGGGTTTAATCCAAATGACTTTCACTTTATGAATTTTTAGGGTTTAATCCAAATGTTTTACACTATTATTTTAAGGCTTTAATCCAACTGTTGTTCACTATGTAATTATATAGGGTTTCATCCAAATGTTTTTCACTTTATCATTTTAAGGCTTTAATCCAGCTGTTTTTCACTTTTATCATTTTACGGGCTTTAATCCAGATTTTTCACCTTATCATTTTTATAGGGTTTAATCCAACAGGTTTTCACTTTATCATACTACATGATTTATTTCAACATACTACATGATTTATTTCAACTGCTTGCCACTCTCATTTTTCATTCTGTATTATTCGGATCTGGGTTAGAAAGAAGTATGGGCTGCCTGGCTAATTGGCACCCATGGATTCCATCTTATATTTCTAAATTTTTTTTTTTTTTTTTTTTTTTTTTTTGTTTTTTTTTTTTTTTTTTTTGCACCCTTCATCTGGGTGGAACCAAAATCTTTTCTCCCTCCCTATTCATCTACTTGTTTTCAGGGCTGGGCTAGATAAGGGCATCTGTCCGTTTGTCCCAGTGACATCTAGCCCAAAAGAATAGGGTAACAAAGACGACCCTCTTCAATAACAGAACGTCAAGCTCACGAATTCACAGACTGACGACTTATAGACAATCCAAGATACTGCCCGTTCATTCCCACTTATCCTTAGGTAGTTTGGGGGTCTCCTCACGCGAAGAATCCGACGAAATCCCCTCAGTTCCGGTCTTGGTTTTCATTCAGGAGCACCAAATGCTTGCATGTGCGCGTTCTAACGAAAGCATTTTACGGCCACCGTTGAGAATAATACATTCACGCTGTTCATTGATGGCTTATTGTAAGTCTGTGTCGGTTGAACTGCTTCGTCATTCTGTTGACCAGTGCCAAAAATTTCACTGAGGGATAAAAATGAATATTTAAGACACTATGGAAATCCTCCAATGGAAATCAATCTTCTTTATGGACTTCCTGGTAAAAATGACAAAAAGGACAAATTTCAAATCCTCGAGTTTTCGTGACTAAGTCTGCTTCGTGAAAAGGTGAAAATAAAAATGATCGAGGTTGTCTTTGTATCTAGAATACGGTATTTTTTGACTAATCAATTATTCAGATTTCATGCACCCATGCTGTCATGTCATTTGTACATACACAGGGTTGTGGGCTCACTCTCCAAGTAATAATAATAATAATAAAAAAAATATGAACTCACCCTTCACACTCCAGTCTCCAAAATTTCACACACAAGAGACAAGCAAACAAGCACATGCTTGCTAAGGCAGAGTGTATAAAACTGTGTGTTTGTTTGTCCGTATACATTTATGAATATGCTCATGTTATTATACACTCGTGCACATGCGTACTCATCCACAAACTCAAAACAGTAGCACCTATCTACAGACATTCTAGTACAGATATTCAAATTATATGAATGTATATGCATATACTTACTGTTTATAAATAAGCATATACATATAACTTTACACTTCTACGTATTGATATTCATATTATGTACTATTTTTATATATAGATAGAATTCTGTTTATGTGTAAAAAAAAAATAAGATTTTGTAAACAATTAAAAGGTGATTGACTACACGCAACATTTCATTATCCCAGATGGACAAAACTTTGGTTTTCAAAGAAAATATACATGAGATGAATAGAACTAAAAAGTTATAAAAAAAAAAAAACTAGTTATTCTTTGAATGAAAAATTAACGCTCAGCATTAGACTAGCAAAAGGACCAACTGACATCAAACAAAACTATAAAAAAAAAAATTCTCTTATGAATTTTAAAAACTTAGCACTTTTCGCTTTACGTCCTCTTATCATCGACTACATTTTGAAATTATTTCAAAGCGCTTGGACGCTTACTTTATTTCACTGAAATTATATATTATATATATATTCAATATATATATATATATATATTATATATATATATATATATATATTATATATATATATATATATATATCAAAATCCCGAGAAAAAGGAAGTATTTTAAAGGAACAGAGACAGTCAAACTTGCCTATTCAAAGCTGGCGTGGTATAAGGATTTATGAAGTATAAGGAAGGATGAAGTTGACCAAACTTCACCGCAGTCATAACGGCACTATAACGAATAAAAAATTGTAACTGTTATGCGCAGCTAATGGTGGCATGCTCACGAACGTTAAAGTATGTAACGGTATTAATTAAAATAACAAAAACCGTGTCATTAACCACTTCGTAATCAACAGCTTGTTTTGTCATTATTTACCAACCACCAAAATCCAGTTAATATAGGTTAGGATACAAACAAGATTTCCAAGTTTATAATGTGACCGATGCTGCAAAGATAATACAAAATTCTTCGCAAATATAACATCAAGACTCGCTCTGCCTTCTAAACTTTTTTTTTATAACTTCAATAATGAGCTCATGCAAGTTGAATGATGCAATAATAGTAATAACGTTATGCAATGCGTCTAACTTAATCTTAGTATATGCACGTTATATTAAGTGTCTACTACTGATATATTTCTAACTTTCTTTCACTCTTGAAAATAAAGCTACGCATCGCTTTAATATGAGAAACTTAAAATAAATTATGGAAATATTCTAGTGGCAGTCAATTCAACTGATGAATGAGCAATGCTTGAAACCAGTGATACAGACATTATTTACTAACAAAATTCGCTATATTTTGAGCGATTTTTTTTTTTGGAGTTGTCGGCAAAATCTTTAAAACAAATATATTTAAGAATGATAAAACGTCTTCAGTTTTATTCCATGTAAATATACACCGAAATAAATTCAGCAATTTTTATACAATTATTACGATATGAACAAAATGCTTTTGTTCCTTTTTCAAGAATAAAATCGACACGCCTCTAGTCTTTATAAAAACAAAAGTAACTCATGATTGCATTCATCTATTCGACGAATTCGTCATAAATACGACCAACATCATTTTTGAAACTTGGAAATATACAAACACCCAGAGATTACTGAGGCACTTCTCAATTTTCTTACACTTACTCTTTGAAATATACAAACGCCCAGAGATTACTGAAGCACGCCTCAATTTTAAAGGAAATTGATGCATTAAAACCAACTATCCAACCCGTCCGAAAACGCCATTAAACTGTTATTCAGATCCGCATTAAAGAAGAAGAAGAAAAAACTTCAATTCGGATACATAAGATATTCAGCTAATACAATTTTGATTAGGCTTCTGGCACTGCTGTGTCGCTCAAATAAAAAAAAAGAGGGAGAGTTTTTCTCTGCCCGACGCGACAACTTCAAAATGAAAATGTAGTCTGGAGAATTGTACTGTAATTGATGATAATTGATGGCCTCTTGCTTAACACTGGCCATCGGAAATGAGCTGCTGATGTCGAAGCAAAAGAGACTCTCTCTCTCTTCCTGGAACAGTTCCAATCATCGAACGATTTAAGGATTTTTCGTGATTTTCCGTTTGTTGGGATATGCAAGAACATTCTCTCTCTCTCTCTCTCTCTCTCTCTCTCTCTCTCTCTCTCTCTCTCTCTCTCTCGTTTGATATGTTGCATTATGAAACTACTGATAACCAACACTGATGTATTTTACAGTTCTCTCTCTCTCTCTCTCTCTCTCTCTCTCTCTCTCTCTCTCTCTCTCTCTCTCTCTCTCTCTCTCTCTCTCTCCATTCTTTATCAGATCCTATCGAACCTGTGACAAGGAACACGATCTGCCACTTAAGCAATATGCTGTAGTTAATATGATATCAAAAGAAGCACTAATTAATATGACATTCGAAACAAAAAAAGTTTCAGGAGAATGATACGAATTTTCCAGACAGCAGTCAGTTGACAGCAAGCTCTTAATAAAGGAAGCAATATTACTAACCTCAAATTTTCGTACACAAATATCTGACTGATTAAGGCTGACATTTAACATTTCCAGGTCAAAGGTCACATGTCATCTCTCTCTCTCTCTCTCTCTCTCTCTCTCTCTCTCTCTCTCTCTCTCAGTGGAGTATAATTCCAATACTATGTATGTTTGTATATATTCATTTGTTTTCTAAACATCACTGGCATTTGATATTTTGTCTCTTATCTTTCCTTTTGCCATTTATGAGCATTCCTTCTATGGAAGCTGGTATTCCTAGTGAATATTCAGTCATCTAGTCTTGTCACATGAATACTATTCACTGAATAATAATAATAATAATAATAATAATAATAATAATAATAATAATAATAATAATTATTAATAATAATAATAATAATAATAATAATAATAATAATAATAATAATAATAATAATAATAATAATAATAATGTATTAGTCTTTTATGCATGAAGGTCAGGTAACATTCAATGACATTTCCTTTGACTGATTCTATTCCTGTTTCTTGAAGGCTATGATTTCCATTCAAATATAAAGCCCCCCTATAATCTAATCTAATCACTGGATTTATACCTGTGTTCACATATTTGTTTATCACACAAACCCCCGACCCCCAACCTTTCCATCAAAACACTTTACGTTAGAATTGCACCCAATTAGATTTGGCCTCCAACATAACTCACGTAACCATACTCCTCAGTAACACAAGTTATTCATTCACGTTCTCTGGTGACATCACTATATCACCTGTCACATTCCTCCTTCCGTTTTCCCCCTCTCCCCATTCGTTCATTCTTTATCTCCATTATCTCATCTTCTCAGTTCCCTACTGTTCCCTCAATCCGTAGAGCGTATCGGCTTTTCTGCCCTTTTAAACAAGTCGCCTTTGGCAGCTCCTTGGATCCGTATTCATTAAACAATATCAAACCCCGTTTGATGGCTCCCTTCTCTTTAATCCGCCTTCAGTTCAGTATCAGTCGAAGTTATTAAGTATGTTTATCCATACAGTTTGACAGGTAACGGCGCTCTGGTTCCTACTTTCGAAATCATAACTCGAATCAAGATTTAAATATTTGTCCTCATTTAGTATTCCCTTTCAAATGGGTCCTCAAAGGACTGTTTCAAAGGGGGTTCAAAGTCTCCCCTTGCGGTGGACCAATTAACTTTCAGTCACCTACAAAACAGGTTATTATATTTTCAGTTGAAATAAAGATTAATTTGGTATCCGATAAAGACAAGGTTTTATCATTTCATCTAAGTCTTTGCCACTAACGAAAAAAATATTATTTTATGAATTGTGAGTTTTTCTAGGTAGATATATACATTATATATATATATATATATATATATATTATATATATATATATATATATATGTATGTATGTATATATATATATATATATGTGTGTGTATGTATATATATATATATATATATATATATATATATATATATATATATATATATATAGTAATACAATAATAATAATAATAATAATAATACCAGACGACGTATACGAGACACGCAAAATTATCTACCTTATAATTTAAAAAATGTTTTTGTTTTTTACACAAACTTCAAAACAAGTTTGAAGCTTCAGATTATACATCAATGTCACTGATGAAAGCAGACCTTGCCCTTTACCAGAAGCGAACCTCTCTTCTTTTTATCAAGAAATGGCCGTTGAATTTTCGGGGCTTTAAAAGTTCACCTTTGGTGGTAATTCACATTTAGAGAGCAAACTCACACAAAGTTCTTTTACATCGTTTTTCGCCGTTTTATCTCATTTGTTTTCTTTCGCTTTTTTCTCTGGTTTTCTATTTCATTTTCTTTGCTTGGATGTTTTCGTTACTAGAAGCCTTTAGCCTGTAGCACTCCGCTTTTCCAACTAGGATGACATCTTGGGCAGTAATACGCAGTAGGAATGCAGAATGTCTTCCATCTCTGCAAAAACAAGAATACACTCTACTGGATATTCTTGTATATATTACACATTTTTTTAATACTGCCAGGAAGCAGGGACAGTTTACAAGATTTTGCATAACTACCCAGGGGATGATATAATGAATCATGAACTAAGAATGCCCATTCTCATTTTGATATGGATCCGGACGTCCAGTATCTTTAGCATGAATCACACAAAAATAACTGGGCTCATCCACTCTTGCTTCTGCCGTGACTTGTAAACTCTGTGTTATCAAATGCAATAAGTATCTATTTCTATGAGCGCAACAAAAATAGTCTACGGGCAACACACTCCACGTTCCATAATGGATGTCTCTCCTCCCAGTAGTCCTGATGTATACTAGATACCTTGGTCCTAGCTTCGTGACGGTACATAACGTATCTAGAGTCGGGACTCTCCGATTGAACTCCTCTTCCTTCCCCCCCTCCCCACTTACATTACCACCACTTTTGCGGGAATTTTTTCAACAGACAAGCCATTTTTTTTTTAGTTTTTTTTTTTTTTAACTATAAAAACTTTTTTCTTCGTGATTAGAGAAACATCTCACGTGTGATCAGAGCGCGACAATTTTTTAATTCTCGTTTTAATACCAATCTCATCTAGCTGGCCTTTACACCACACACACACACACACACACAGATACATACACACACACACACACATATATACATATAATATCATATATATATATATATATATATATATATATATATATATGCGCACAAGTATAGCTGTGTGTAAGTGGGTGCCTCAGTTGTTAAAAAGAGAATTCTTCATGAAGTCTGCAATGTATAATGCAAATTAGAACAAGACTTCGTGGGCCACACCTGTTTGTCATCTTGTTTTTAACATGAGGCTGAGGGGACTGGGGACATAATCTTTTGTCTGATAAAAAATTTAATGACGACGCCTTCACCTGAACTTACCTGGAAAATTGTGAGATTGGAAGGTGATCACAACCGTATAATTTTTGGCGGTTATTAGAAAACGTCATTTATAATTCGGGAGAAATTCTTGTAAATTCATACTTTTTTTTTTTCTTTTTTTCTTTTTTTGCTTGCTTGTGGCTCCATAGATTCATCTACAGATGAGAATGCAGCGAGTATCTTGAACTATATTTCCAGGGAATACCTGGAAAGATAATAATTAATGATAAAAATAAAACGTAACTAACCAGGTGAGCTCGTGTAATGTAAAATGAGTTCATATATGTATATATATATATATATATATATATATATATATATATATATATATATATATATATATATATATATATATAGATGAGGGTAGAAGACTGTTCATAAGCTATTCATAAAGCGAACACAATCTTCTACCGTTCTCCTCAAAACAAAGAGACACTTCACAACAAAATAAAAATTAAAATCCCACACCTGAACAGGATTAAGACATTGACACAGCCATTAGGAAACTCTAACCCTTTTGCTTTTACTTACTCAAATACCTTAGATAAATCCCTGATTAACGTCCAACAAAGCCAATCCCCAAAGACACCGGAGTATATGAAATCCCTTGCTTGGACAGCTGCGATCGACAGGAAAATCACTCCCCCAGAGATTAATGCAGCATAAACGTTTTGTTAGGTATGGACAGCAGAGCTCAGCTATTTTCAACCTCATAAACAACCATAATCACAGAGGAATTTGTCACATAATTTATAGCAGCAGTTAGTTCAAAAGCCAGATGGTAGAATCAGCTTTGATTAAAGAAAGAAAGACAAAGAACGTCGCTAAGGGATCCTGGGACTTAGATATTATAGATAAAATCTTCCCCTCAACCAGCGATTAAGAAGATTATAGAGAAATTGTCAACCAGTGTTACTTGGTCAAACGACTTACTTGTGGACCTCTTGGTACAAATACTACTTTTTCTGTAACTTTTCTCATTCACTACCTGCCTGAAGAGAGAGAGGGCTGATCTCTGAAATTCTGAAATACAGTATTTACTTTCTACATTTTGGCATTTTATGGGCTCCTTTTCATTATTATATGTATATATGTATATATATGTATATATATATATATATATATATATATATATATATATATATATATATATATATATATATATATATATATATATATTATATGTGTGTGTGAATATACATGTATGCATACGTGCGTGCACACCACGCATTTTATATATCTATTATATATATATATATATATATATATATAATATATATAATGTGAGTGTGAGTGAATACGTTTGATCTATTATATGTAAATTCACCTGTGCTCTATGCAAATGTGGTTGTGTTCATTATTTTGACTAAATACAAAAAAAAAAAAAAAAAAAAAAAAAAAATACTAAAGCGTCGTAACCTTTGAGCAAGGCACCCCAGCCTGAAAAATGCAGAGTACCGCAGATCCAAAAATACAAGGCAAACTTTGAAAGAAAACTCCCAACATTTTTTCCTAAAATATTTATTGAAGACACGACAGTTTCAGGACCCTATGGTCCACACTTTTGAGGGAAAAAAATAAATAAAACCCAGAGCCACAGTACAGAGAGAGAGAGAGGAGAGAGAGAGAGAGAGAGAGAGAGAGAGAGAGAGAGAGAGAGAGAGATAATTGAAAAACTGAAATAAACTTTACCGTCCACTGCGCTCAAGTGATTGGTTTTGATATATTTCTGTGTGAATGTGTCGATAAATATTCTGCATTTCTGACGTATGGCCCTTCATGCGATTCGCCGCTCATATTTACCTCTATTAGTTGAAGGTGCTTTTATTTAAGTGGAAGAATTATGAAATATATTATATATATATATATATATATATATATATATATATACATATATATATATATATATATATATATATATATATATATATATGTGTGTGTGTGTGTGTGTGTGTGTGTGTACATAATATTATCATTGCAGTGCACAACCTTATGATAGTAATTACGGAGGTGTAATGTGAAGAGTGCAAATAATGTAAATAAACTTGTATAACCGACATACATATATAAGTTATTAGTTGTATTAAGTATTCTCTAACCCTTCACATTTTCAAAGAAACAGAGAAACCCATCAAAACTCACAACAAAAACTAACTGGGAGATGAAATAAAGGTGATGGTGTCGCTTAAACCATCCAATCTTTGTCCTCGAAATTTTATAGAATAGATAAAATATAAAAAATAAAATAATAGATACCTTTAGGAAGCGTCGAATCGTTTCGGATGGTTGGCGGATAAAGGGAACCTTAAGGTTCTTAAGTGAGGAAATTCGAGAGGAAAGAAGGTGACTTCAGGAGGAGGAGGAGGAGGAGAAGAAAGTGGCGGAGGATGAGGAGGAGGAGGAGACAGCAGCCCAGGGTAAGAGAAGGAATTTCGGAGGGAGACAGAATCGACGAGGACAATAAATATTAGAAATCAATTGAATCTCTATCACTAGTAAAATACGACGAAGTTTGCCTGTGAATATTGCTAGTGGTTGGGAGGAAGGCGGTATCTGGGAGGGATGGGGTGGGGGTAGGGGTTTTGGGGGTGGACACTACCCCCTTAGGAGATGGGGACAAAATTTAGGAAAGCGTTTAGAGGGCCAGGTTAAGGGGGGAGGGAGGAAATAGGGTTAGAATTTAGGTGACATTGTAAAGGAACGGGTTTTATGTTTTCTGCTGGTGGTGTAAGTCTCTCTCTCTCTCTCTCTCTCTCTCTCTCTCTCTCTCTCTCTCTCTCTCTCTCTCATTAGCGCAGCACTAGTGACATTTTCCCTAGACTGGTAACAATTTTCCCTAGAATGGTGACATTCTTTCTAGACTGGTAACTTTTTCCGCTAGACTGGTAACATTTTTCCCTAGAATGGTGACATTTCTTTCTAGACTGGTAACTTTTTCCGCTAGACTGGTAACAATTTTCCCTAGAATGGTGACATTTCTTTCTAGACTGGTAACTTTTTCCGCTAGACTGGTAACAATTTTCCCTAGAATGGTGACATTTCTTTCTAGACTGGTAACTTTTTCCGCTAGACTGGTAACATTTTTCCCTAGATTGGTAACATATTTCCCTAGACTGTGTCTTAAAACAAGTTGTCAGACTGTCGTTTGTCTCTTAGTGGTCGATTGTTCTGGCTGTCAGACGCAATTTTCCCCTCAGTCGTAAATCTACCTGTAAAAGATGGAGTTTCTTGAGACAGCTGTTTTGCTAGAGATGACATGAACCTGCGATTGGTTGACTGAAATAATTCATTTAATTGCAAATTGCCATATTGCTTCTCATATCTGTTTAATTCCTCCTCGTCTGACCACAAGGAAAATAAGACTAACAGACTTATTGTATTGAGAAAGGGTAAGCCTTGAATCAAAATAATATTGTTAAAAATTGGAGATTGAATTGCCTCTCATATCCTTGTTTTAGTCCATTACTGGAAAAAAAATCATACTGACGTGACCAGGAAATTAAGAAGCATACTTGGAGCATGACCCGTATCATAAAAAAAATTAATTATAAGTGACCACAGAAAATAATTAGCATACTTCATTACGAATTCCAAAAAGTGACACACACACACTCACAAGGGAAAGCGTGACTTGATATTTACCCAGAAACGGACTGTGTAGAATTCCCCCAGATAAAAAACTACTCGTTGGAGGGGGTTGAGGGGGAGGGGGGATTAAGCTTCATAAAGGCTGCCGCCAATGGCCAAGTTCGGCAACCGAAGACCCACTAAACAAGCAATGCAACTTCTGACATTAGGCAAACTGTGAGCATCCTCTGGCTATGTTTGGGCAACTGATTTGATGGCTGTCGTACGTAGCTCCATGAGAGCGAGAGAGAGATGGGGGTGTGGGGGGTGAGGTGGGAAGGGAGAGAAGGAGACAGAGAAAATGAAAAAGAAAGAGAGAGAGAGAGAAAGAGAGAGAGAGAGAGAGTGAAGAGAGAGAGAGAGAGAGAGAGTAATATCAAGGTCGCTGACGAGGTACTATAATGCGGTGCAAAGGGGATGTTTGGAGCCATCTCGAGTTATAATGACGCCTACAGTTATCAAGACGAAGGAAATTAAACTAATCTGGAAGTTCGAGGAGTTTGGATTAACGAGAGAGAGAGAGAGAGAGAGAGAGAGAGAGAGAGAGCCAGGGGAATATTACGTTTGAATTAATCTATATCGAACGAACTGAGTCCGATTTTGTTCGAATTACAACGATTAGAAGCTGAATGATTACTTACTTCAAATGTAGTTCTGGTGGTTGGTTTCCGTAAGAGAGAATTAATTCTATTTTGTGTTGTGTGTGTTTGTGTTTTTTTTTAACAACAGAAAAACATAAACATCCGTCCCAATATATGGAATTATAAATAATTTCTTTTTTTGCTTTCCGTAGCTAGGAATCAAGTATTTTTTTTGCGGGGGGGGTCGGGGGGGCAGGGGTTGATGGGGGGTTATTTAACATCATAGAAAACATTTTGTCCCAGTATTAGAAAGTACTAGTAGATTTCTTTTTTGTATTTTACGATGGTTTTCCTAACATACAATGAAGTATTCTCCCCTTTTAGGTAATTCAAAGTAATGAAAAAAATTCTGTACCAATATAAGAAAATAAAAGTATTTTGTTTTCTATTTAATATCAAACGCTATAGGAAACCGGAGTTACTTATATCCTTCTTCATTCCTTATTTCTGTAATGATTTCTAGTTCGATGAAGAAAAATTATCTCAAGCTGAAAAATGATTATTTTCTATTAGATTTACCAACTGTAAAAGATATCCTTTACTCGCCATAAAATGAAAAAACACATTCCTCTGATCTGAATTAAAGGTCGAGAGATGGCATTCAATTCGTATGTTTCTGAACCTGCGTTGGTAAATTACGGCGGCAGCTGTTACACTCGGATGAATCCAATTTATTTCTCCTTCATCCGTTTTACTGTCTCCTCTTCACTTTCAACATTTTGGTTATTTGCTCTCGTATTCGCTTCATATCCCTACCTGTGATTATTATGACTAATGTGGACATGTAATGAGTACGTCAGGAGTGGTAATTAATCCTGTGCATACCTAAACCAGGAGAGACTGTGGTCCCCTGGTACCAAATCTATGCATCCGGCAATGGGGTCATTGGTTGTAATATATATTATATATATATATATATATATATATATATATATATATATATATATATATATATATATATATATATATATATATATATAATATATACATATATACATATACTATATATACATATATATATATATAATATATATATATATATATATATATATATATATATATATGTATGTATGTATGTGCGTATGTATATATATCCATATATATACATACTATATATATGTATATACTTATCAATATATCTATACACACATATACGTATATATATAATATATAAAAATTTTACAGTGGACACAGATTTAGCCGTCTTGTAATTCAGCCTGCTTCCACGTTTACAAAAATTAACCACTAACATGAGGGCATGACCCAAACATTTATTACCCCGGGTACGTGGTCATAAAATTGCCAAAGACAATGAACAATAGAGAATACGAGAACACGAATAACAAATAAAAAATATTAACATCGGTGGAGAACGAATGAGAGAGAGAGAGAGAGAGAGAGAGAGAGAGAGAGAGAGAGAGGCAGTTCACCAACCTAACGTATTACTGCCCCGATCAGTAATGAAGATTTAGTAACTACTTCTCAGTCCGCAATTCTTTTTAAGGAAATGCCATTTGCAAAAATATTACAGTCGTTTCTGCCGGCTGGTCAGTCTCGAGGTCCACAACAGGTTTCCTACTCTATGTCAGATGTATCGTCCTTATGTTACTACTCAATGGCGTTGGCTGGCATATAACGACTGGTTAATCGGAACCAACCAGCCACAATTTGGTAATTGATCCTCACTGAAAATGCAAGGATGGTACTAGAATCTAAGTGGTTCTCATCCAGGGAGGAATTCCTCCCTAGGAGGGAATGTCAGAGTTTCAAGGGGGGGACTGTGATCACAGATTGGCAGGCTCAAACTGGCTCTAAGACTACACAAAACGCAGTGGGCATCGGTCCGTGCAACTGAAAGGTCACGCTGGGCTTTTTCTCCGCTAGCTTGTGTGTTTGTGCTAGTATTTTGTTGCATATTTTGAATTCACCTTTTGAGGCAGACAATTTTAGAAAGGGGCGAGGGAGTGGGGTGGGGGTGGGGGCGGGGGCGGCTGAAGGGCCGGTAAAGACATTCTGGCATATGATGAAAGGGTGCATGAGCCAAAAAAGGTTGAGAATGGGTGTCTGAGTTCGTAAAGGTTCCAGTATATTTACTACTTGTCCGTGAGGTTGAAAAGAGCCCTAAGCCGTGATTTAACTGATTCAGCTCATCCCTCTGAAAGCTTGAAGGTGTTTTGATATAATCTTTCTGTTCGTCTGTCTTTATTTTCCAACATGCAAGTACTTCTTGAACCCGAAAGGGAAATGATGCTACATCTTGAAGAGAGAGAGAGAGATATGAAGCCTAAAGGGAGATGATATTACAAGCGCCGGAGAGAGAGAGAGAGAGAGAGAGAGAGAGAGAGAGAGAGAGAGAGAGAGAGAATGTTGACAATAACGATAACCAATCTGTTAACAATTGTAAAATATTACTACACGTTACAACGAATGATTTCCTCTTGTGTCTAGTTCCACATCACCAAAAACTAAGACATTATTTCTTGAGAACTAAAATGAAATAAAATAAAAAGCGATAAAACATCACAGAATAACTAGAAATTTACTCACACACTTCTAGACCCACAGAGAAACAAGAGGCCATAATCACCTCAACCTTTCAGCAGAACAGAGCAAATATCGTAGTTGGGTAAATACATTTCGTGGGCATTGCAGTCAGCCATCAAACGAGAAATGCTTTCAGGGCGGAATTAGGTCGGTCCAAGCACGCTTGATGTTATTCTTACTGCATGACGACGCAGGCAAAGTTGATCGTTCTCCTGTGTGTGTGTGTGTTTGTACGGTGTGTGTGTCTCTCTCAGCGACCAGCGGTAATACTCGGTAGCCCCTGAGTACGAAATTGTTGTCTCTTGTGGATCGGTCGCTCAACTGGGAAGCCGATGACTTTTGAGATGGGTTCAACTTTTGGGATGGGTCCTACTTTTGGGAAGGGGTCTGCTTTTGGGATGGGGTCTACTTTTGAGATGGGTCCTACTATTGGGAAGGAGTCTGCTTTTGGGATAGGATCTGCTCTTGATATGAGAGAGAGAGATTTACACAAGCAGTAGGAGAGAGAGAGAGAGAGAGAGAGAGAGAGAGAGAGAGAGAGAGAGAGAGAGAGAGAGAGAGAGAGAGTGTGTGTGTGTGTGTTAAAACAATGCCCTGTTAAATTCGACAAAATCAGCGTGGGGAAAAAGCCTGTTACCAGGTATTGCTCTTGGGAGGAAATTGATAATATCTCACCTGGCGAGGAGTGAGAAAAGTCCTACTTCAGAAAGTAAACCCAACTCAGAAATTAGTAGCAACAGGTAAGACGAACAGATCAATCAATCTAGTTAGAGCAAAATGTCTTATTCTGTAATATTTCAAGCAACATAAAAAGATATGGCCCAGGAATAATTGAAAATTGTTTTTTATCCCAAGTGAGTAATGAACTATATCTGGAGGATAATCTACTTACTTTGGACTTGTTATTATAATCTGTCAGAATTTTTATATAAGAAAAGCTGGATAATTGCCACTTGTGTATCTTTTTCCAAATTTCTTCGGTGGAGTATTTCTACTTTAATTCCAAGTCGCAGAACACATCAGTTTCGTTGCCGTGGTAACAAGTATACTCTTTAGAAGTATGAGATGATTAGTCTCTGATGGCAATTTTTTTGTTCATCTCCAAAAATGTCGAATGCTTTTTATTAAACATTCCGTCAATATGCTCTCTGATTTCAGTAAATATTGTTACATTTGTTTGTAAAAACTATTTTAAGAGGCGGTAATGAGGAATAGTATTAATAGTATATAATAGTGTAAGAAAGGTGATCTATAAAATATGCAGTTTTATCACTTGGTATTTTGCTCATTTTGGCAAGACGTTCTTGCAAAATAAATAAATAAATAAATAAAAATTAGGAGGAGCGTAACGAAGATTATCATCAAGCAATATTATATATATATATATATATATAGATATATATATATATATATATCTATATATATATACATATATATACATTACACACACACACACACACACACACACACATATATATATATATATATATATATATATATATATATACGTATAAGTATTTCACTTGGAGCATTATTTCATTCAAGAATGAAGGCTCGTGAGAATAATGAAAATCAGAAATTTCTATTGGAATAACTTCAAACCAGAGAAAGAAAAAAAAAAAAAAAAAAAAAACATATTTTAGTTCTCTGCAGTAGCGTTTACATACTGTAAATCTAAAGCAAAATCCAGGCATCTTTTTTTGAGAAATATATTCCGATCAGTTTTAAAGACGACACCCAGTACCTAAAAAAAAAAAATCTCGATTAAGTAACTACGGATCCTCAGAAAAGAAAAAAAAACTATTTGATTGTTAGCGATGGCATGCACTCTGACAGTAATGAATGCGGAAAGGATCGTCAATAGCTTCAATCATTCTCAATTAGACGTAATGAGACTGGCTGTTTATGGCTAATCTCCATAGATAGCGCCTCATTACGCCGGTAATGGAAGCGAAAACGATTTCTTGTAATGGAATGGATTAAAATGGGGATTTACGCTGCAATTATGGAATAAAGTTGTCGCGTGTAAGCCAACTGTAAGCTGCCCACGTAAGAGTGTGGTCAACAGAACACGCCCACACTTCACCCCTTAAAGTAAGCAGGGGAAATGCTCTTTTATCAAGTTACCCTGGCGTGGAAATATAGTTGCTTTGTAGATAACTCTTAACTTGTAGATTTCCTTTTACTGAATTACCTTGGCGTGGTGGATATGCAGCTGCTATGCAGTTGACTCTCTGAACTTCTCGATTTCGTTGCAATTTTGGATGTGACTCTCTCTGAACACATTGATTTGGTTTTGGTTTTATGTAATTTTACACTTTCAGGTCAAGTACCTTTGCTTTTCGGCCATTCAGCGATTATGAGATTCAGAAAACATTGGAGATGAAGCATGTTTGTTTATTTGTTTGTTTGTATGGTGTTTTTACGTTGCATGGAACCAGTGGTTATTCAGCAACGGGACCAACGGCTTTACGTGACTTCCGAACCACGTCGAGAGTGAACTTCTATCACCAGAAATACACATCTCTAACCCCTCAGTGGAATGCCAGAGAACCGATCACGCCAATGAGGCGTTGATGAAGTCCATGGATAAGAAGGTGGAACTTGCACGACATCCAACAGTTGCAATTAGAAGTAATTGGTAGAAAAATTCGACAGCAAGGAAGCGACGATGGACGGAAAATGTAAAACGCTAAAATGAAGGTGAAGTCAGGGGCTGAACTGACGCTATGAACTCCTTCAGTAATGCCTGCAGTGCACCACTTGAGGTGCACTGACGGCACTAACCTCCTTCGGCAACTTAAGACTTGGAGAATGTGAGTAGTAGCCATAACCTCCCATTACTATGGAGCGCAGTATGGAAACCATACTATAATAGATTCACTTCAACCATGCCTCTGATGTCTAGGCCAGTCCCTTACGACGCTCCTGATTGGCTGTTGATAAGCCAATCACAGGGCTGGAAACTGTCAGTCTCTCTCTAGAGTTCACATAGGCAAGATGTATGTTCCACCTCTCCTTAGATATACTTTTTAGACATCAGATGGACGGGTGATGTGAACCTACTATAGTTTCCACAACAGTCAAACGACGTCTCATAGAAAAAGAAGAGCAACATGAAATAGAAGGGATTACTAAAGATGACTTTTCTAAAAACAGATGCGAAATTGGAGCCAAGGCAGAATGGAAAGTGGCTCCGATAAACATGAGAGATTTAGATATATTACAGAATCACTGTTTACATAAGATTATTTCTTGACGATATCTTGCTCAAAACAAAACAAAAAATCATTGAAATTGGGAGAGCAATTTGTAAAATCCCAACACGTCCCAAATAAAAAAAAAAAAAAAAAAAAAAAAAACATAGAAGTCTGCTTTTTATTACGAAATAACTTTTTTTTTGATAAATGTACAAAAGTATGTATTTAAAAATCGACTTATTTCAAAAAAGTTTTTTACTCAAGCTGATACGAGAAGAAAATAGTCTATGATTTAATAACCAATAAAAATTGTGTTGTTTATACGACATGGTGTCGGACAGAAATACAAGAAAAAATATTGCAACATCTAAAAAACTCATATTTATTCAGAAATAGTTTTTCTGCCCGTGGTGAGAAAAAAAAGTTGTTGCATTTGAAAAAAGACGAGAAAGAGAGAGAGAGAGAAAAAAAAGACAGAAGGTGACCGTGACTAAAAAAACAAAAAAAATTCTTTTATTTTTTTTTTTTTTTTTTAGGTTTTTCCATTACTCCAAGAACCTTTGAAAAACAACAAACTCTTGCCCTATTAGAATGATAAAAAAAATCAACATATTAAAATGATAAATAAATTACTATTCATCAAAAAAACATCATTCTTAGACTAAACATTAAAGAAAAAAGCAAAACAAAGCGAAAAAA
>NC_087209.1:60514413-60554413 GCF_015104395.2 Macrobrachium nipponense
CCTCCGAGTTAACTTCTCAATACCCATGAAACCTTACACACAGGGACTTTCCCTTGCACAAATATAATGGTTGACTCAGTTTTCCCCTGGCACTGGCGGCTAAGATTCAATGAGGCAACTTCTTCGTTCTCAAAGGGGAAAACGAACGACACGTATTTTTTTTTTTTTTATCTCTAATTCCCTTTCTCCGATAGAATTATATAAATCATATCTCGTTTTCCTATTCTGTCTCCGTTGAGGAGTGACTGAACTATACTACTCTTACCTTAGTAGCAGAGTTTGGGAAAAAGCTACTACAAACTAGTTTAATTCCTAATAAGTAAAAAATATATATACATATTTACACACAACACACAACACACACATACACACACACACACACACACATATATATATATATATATATATATATATATATATATATATATATATATATATATATTTAAGAGAGAGAGAGAGAGATTAAATTCATATCTCCTGAATGTCCTATTAAAAGAAAAGTCTCTAAAACGCCAAATAATACCGAGAGAGAGAGAGGGTGGGAGAGGGAGAGGGAGGAGAGACGAGAGAGAAGAGAGATGAGGACTTCCACGTCTTTAGCACATAAGTTTTAAAATGAACATATATTATATGGCCATAGTTCTTCAAAATACGTTTTATTTCTCTGACGGGTGGATTAAGCAGCCCTACTTGAGACTGGCAACTCTATGGTTTTATTTTGTGGCCAGTTAAGCACCGTAGGAATTAGAGTAATGTGCAGGATAATGTACGATAATCTGCCTTGATGAAGGATAAAACCTTGTTCTCGACGCGAGGAAGATTATCGTTTGTTTTTTTTTTTTGTTTTTTTTCTGCGGTGGGCGGTATTGTAGACGGAAACTGGAAAAAAAGCTTAGTAAGAATGCTCATTTGAAGTACTGGAACCCTTTTTTTTTTCAAAACGTAAAACAAATGTTTACATTTCCAAAGTTCAATTTGGTGTTGGGGAATACTCATTCAGGTACTGGATCAGGAAACTACGAAAGTCCCCATTTTTCAAAATGTAAAACTATTTACATCTACAAATCTTACAAAAATGAAAGCGCCGGAGACTTCGTTAAATTTGAAATACTCATTCAGGTACTTGAACCGAGAAAATACTAATGTTCCAGAATTTTCCAAAATGTAAAAATGTTTACATTTCCAAAATTCACAATAACGAAAACTGAAGAGAGAGAGCCCTTTACATTTGGAACACTCATTCTAGTACTGGAACCAAAGGACTACGAAAGTCCCACACTTTTTAAAATGTAAAAATGTTTGCATTTACAAAGTTTACAAAAGCGAAAGCCACTGGACTCAAGAAACTATACGAACTTTCCCTTTTTCTATAAAATGTAAAACTGTCTCCACTTACAAAGTTTACATAAAGACTGCGTTAAATTTGCAACACTCGTTCAAGTACTGGAATCAAAAGCTTCGAAAATCCCATTCTTCCATTTACATTTACAAAGTTTACAGTAACGATAGTGGGGTTGGGGGCGGCGGGCGGGTGAGGCTCAGTTAAATCTGGAGTACTCATTCAAGAGCTGGAACCAAGAAACTACAAAAGTTACCTTTTTTCCAAAATGTAAAACTGTTTCCATTTACAAAGTTCACAAAACGACTGCGTTAAATTTGGAACACTCATTCAAGTACTGTAACCAAGAAACTGCGAAAGTTCCCTTTATTCAGAATGTAAAACGGTTTATATTTACGAAGTTTACAAAAACGAGAGGTGGGGGGCAGAGCCCCTTACCGAAGATTCTGTCGTACTATTTTCTGAAGTCTGAAACGGCCTCCACTCGGCGATCTCTTGCTTTTGAGACGTTGTCTGTCTCTGGCTCTCTTTAAAGGAAGGGGGTGTGGGGAGGCTTTTTATTTTATTATGCATAAGAGATAAAAGAGAGACGTGGCAGCAGGCAAGAGGAAGGGGGGCGGGGTGGCGTTACGCTTTAATTAAGAAACCGGAGAGCGAAAGGGAATCTTTTTAAGGAGATTGACGAGATGCTAAAAAGGGGACCACGAGGCTATTATTATTATTATTTTTTTTTTTTTGGCCAATTTTTTGTAGTGATATTCTTCTTTTGGAAAAGTAATACCTTGTATAAGAGCTCTTTATGTATGTATGTATATATATATATATATATATATATATATATATATATATATATATATATATATTAATATACATATATTATATATATACATATTTATTATTATATAATGTAATTTATATATGCATTAAGCTAGAGATGTCCTTTAATATCCAATTCGCTCTGCCTCGGGATTAACATATTTTTATATAAGTTAAACGAAGGGGATTTTTTAGTGCTAATAATTTCGTCCTCTCCTGGATTCGAACCACCGTACAAAGGAGAAATCAGGACTTCGGCGATGTTATCGATTCGGCCAACATTGCATCTCATCTCCCTTTGGAATGGATGGCGAGAATATGTTGCAGCCTTGAGTTTCTCGTACATTTTTGAGGGCAAGGTAGTTGGTTCCACACCCTCCGTTTCTTGAAACCCACCCCCCCCCCCCCTCCCCACCACCCCCGCACTACCCCCCCACCACGATGGTACCTATTTGTCTACAATAGTCTAGATGGACCATCTATAATAACCTAAGTGGATCATTTTGAATAATCTGCTTTTTCCGGGTTTACTGAGAATTATTATTAATATCATAAAAGAGGTACTGTAATTATTATCAATATTCCCGTAATTTCTTCTCTCATTTATCTGCTTTCCTCTCGATCCATCCTCCTCCCCCACCTTTATTCTTCTCCTCCTCCTTCTTCTCCTCCTCCTCTTCCCTCGCTCCCTCCCACTCACTCTCCGCCTCCAACTTTGGCTCTTAGGAAGTTTAGATTACATCGGCGAGTAATCAAATTACATCATAAAGTTATCAAAGTTTAATATATTCAAAACGAGCCGCTGTTCTAAGCGCCATCTTACGTATCACGATCGTATCGTGATGTGTTTCCAACCGGTAATGATGTTTTTATTTTACCAGGTAACGATATCCGGGAGAATCATATTACCAGGAAATGTTTATTCTTATTTATTTATTTATTTTTATTATACTTTAGATCTGTGTAATGGACCTATTGTAGCGAATTCCGCTAACAATGGTGATCAGTCGAGTGTTGTGGGTCGCACCCGGTAGAGGGAATAAGGAGAGGGGTAGCGAATGCTGAAACAGCTGACGAGAAGGTGAAGGTTTAAGGCCACACACACATTATATACTCACACATACATACATACATATACATACTATATATATATATATATATATATATATATATATATATATATATATATCAGATGAAAGAGGGCTATAATTAATAATATTTAATATGCCATTGTGATGTGATGTGCTGTGACTTTTTTAGAATGCGCAGACAGAGTCCGAAGCGTTGACCTGAGAAAGCTGATAAATCATTTCTGTAGTTATGTGAGTTCACGAGGGCTTGTTCAAGGTGCCTTTGAAAACTGGCTGTGGCCAGTTTATTGAGGCATTACCGAAGAGTTCATATGTACGTGTAATAACTATGTCCGTTGATAATGACTTGGCTTAGCCGAATCTAAGGGAGACTTACGGAGAGGTCTGTGGGAGAAAAACCAGAATGCTGTGATAGCTCTGCGAAAGTGATAATTGTTAAAGTGTTAAAGTTCCAGGCTGCAATGGGTAAGTGTATCATACTTTAGCCAAACGGATGGCTTGTTTGATATGTAAAGATGTTTAATCTTTTGACTTTGTTTTTACAATTGTGTATGTGCTCACTAGTGTGTTCTCCTGTCTTTTAAACAGGCAGCTCTAGTGAGGGGACCGAGAGTCCTAGGGGGCCGAGGGTCCCGTGTGGAGGGAACTATAATATTTTGGAGAAGAGATTTGATGTGACTAATTACTGATTGAGACATTTAAATACTGGGGGGTTAACTGAGTTAGTTTGTCTGTGAGACTTGAATTATTATCTTTACAGTGTTGATCATGTATGAATTTGAGTCATTCAACTAGTATGTTATTTTAAATAAATATTATATTTTTTATAACTCCGACTCTAATTTGATGACTTGTTAGAATGGAGAGAGAGAGAGAGAGAGAGAGAGAAGGCTATGCCAGTTATCACCGCTCATTCTAAACGCATACCACGGTGTCAGCGGATGGGTAACATATATATATATATATATATATATATATATATATATATATATATATATATATATATATAAATATATATATATGTATATATATATATATATATACATACATATATATATATATACATATATATTTATATATATATATATATATATATATGTGTGTGTGTGTGTGTGTGTGTGCGTGTATATACATACACATCGCATAATTGAGATCGTAATTGGTATTCAGGGCGTTATTTCACCGCTGGAGTTCGCAAATGCGTATTTTAACAGGCGGATAAATACTACTGGCTCTAAAAATGTCCAGTTGGCATTTCAACACAAAACTATCCTGCAAACATCGTCCCCAAGGGTACTCGTCCATGCCCGCAAAAAAAAAAAAAAAAAAAAAAAAAAAAAAAAAAAAAAAAAAAAAATGCGACAGACTATGATGTATTTTGTTATACTTTTAGAGAATTACCCTTCTGTAACACTAACAGCACTTGTGTTTGAAGGTGTTCGTGAAGGTGCTCAAGTGCCGGAGGTCAGCAGAAAAGGGTTTATTAATAAATTTTACAAATAAACGGTTATATTTAGTTGAAATATGAGGTTTCGTTGACTGAGAGGCAATGCGACACATAATCTATTTTTTCCATGCTTCAGGGTGGTGGTGGTCTGGGTATGGGTGAAGTGTGAGTGGGTCTGGGCAGGTGGATGGATGTACGTAAGTTATTTAGGTCAAGCTCTCGGGAAGGAGCAAGAAATAATAGTCATTTGGTAAATGGGTGATGTGGAAATTGTGGCTGGGTGAAGTGGATGTTAGGTGGGGGTGGTATAACCACATATATATATATATATATATATATATATATATATATATATATATATATATATTACGTATATATATACTTCAAACTTTCATATACACTAGGGAGCAATGTCCTCATGTAACGATCTCATGCAACATGAATAAATAAACAGTTAATAACTACGGAAATAACGCGATAAACATTGGAGCTCGTGGCCACTAGAATTTATTAAACAAAGGGACCTTTCTGTAATAATTGCTGTCCCCAAATTAACGGAATTTAAGTACCGAGAGAACGCAGAAAAAAAGAAAAAAAAACTCTAAACTTAAAATAAGTATTTTAAGCGAAAAAATATTTGTCTGTGTTATGATGGACAAAATTGACGATTTTATTATTATTATTATTGAAATAAAATACTGAATTTTAACCAAGGCCAAGTGGTGAGACCTAAAGGTCATTCAGCGACGAAAGGGAAATTTAGCGAATATAAGGTTGGAAAGGTGTAACAGGAGGTAAAACTTCACACTTGCAATATGAAGCAATTGTTTGGATGGGGTGGAGAGCGAGATGGAAGAAAGAGAATACGAAAGGAGGTACAGTAAAATGAATGAAAGTGGTTGCAGCTAGGGGCCGAAGGGACGCTTCTAAGAACCTCAAACAATGACTACAGTGCACCGCATGAGGTGCACTGTTGGCCCTACCCAACCCCTTCCACCATACCCACGGCGGGTGCATTGTATTAGAGATGAAACGAATTCAATATTATAGAATATAAGATACTGGAAGCCATAATGCATCATGGAAACGCGATTTCCAAATCCAATGCCATAATGGCAGCGACCATTATTGCTACATAGATTTTTTTATCTTTTTTTTTTTGGTTGGGGAGATAATTATTAAATGGGATTACTTTGGACCTCTTTATGAATTAATTACCTCCGGAATTCAATATGGACAGAGTAATGAAATTGGTACAAAAAGTAATACATGACAGCCTCAACGAATTTTAAAAAACGTAATTAATTACATTTCATGAATTGAATCTACCACCTCGCTACGATTTCAGCGAACAGGAAAAAAATTCTGGGGAAAAAATATATTCCGTTCGCCTTTTGAAATTATGTGTGGATAATAAAAAAAATTTTAAATCGCCTTTGAATATTGGGGGCACAAGAAAAAAAAAACGATCTTCCCTTAAAATATATTGTGAAAAATTCGCGTAACAAGAAAAACAAATCTTCGCATTAAAAATTTCTAACATCCTCTTAAAATCACGCACAAATTCACCGAACAGGAAAAACATTCCTTTAAAATATATTCCGATCTCCTTTCGTAGTATGTGGGGATAATTCAGCGAAGAGGAGAAAATTCTATATAAAAAAAAATTTCTAATCTCCCTTGAACAGTATGTGCAGATAATTCACCAAACAGGGAAAAAATAAAAAAAAAAAAATAAAAAATTCTGGTCCAATCTCCTTTTAATAATAAGTGCGGATAATTCACCGAACAGGAAAAAACTAAAAATAAAAAAAAAAGAAATCCGATGCAATCTCCTTTTAATAATAAGTGCGGATAATTCACCCAATAGAAATTTCTTTTTAAATCCGATCCAATCACCTTTTAATAAGTGCGGATAATTCACTGAACGATAAAAAATCCGATCCAATCTCCTTTTAATAAGTGCGGATAATTCACCGAACAGGAAAAAAATCTAAATAAAATTCCGATATCCCTTTAATGGGATGTGAGGATAATTCACCGAACAGAAAACAATTTTATTTTAAAAATTCCGATCTCCCTTTAATATATGTGCGGGTAATTCACCGAACAGGAAAAAATAAAGAAAATAATAATAATAATAAAGATCTGATCTCCCTCTAAAAGTAAGTGCGGATAAATTCTGCAAATTCTTTAAGAATGGCTCCTTCTCCGTCGGCGCCCAAAATGGGGCAGATTTATGTAGTCTCACCTTAGAATGCCGAGATTTTCTTTCCAAATAAGGACAACCATTTTCTATCCCTCGAAATACATTAGAAAATAGACTTCCTTCCTCCTTTAACGGGCCCCTTGGCACCAGCTTCTCGTCATTACTCTGTTCGTCCAAAGTTCTTTATATTTCCTCATTCTTCTCTTTCAGTAATCGATATCGTTTCATTTTTCTTATTTCGACATCGTAATGTTTTTCGCAATACGATAAAAATAGGACCTGGAACATTAATGGAAAAGATAATATCGACGTGAATAACATATTCTGCTGGAATAATATGTTTTGAACTATACGCGTAGAAAACGTTGATCAACGTTGAGATTTCGTATGGGAACAATTGAAACGTTTCCATCGTTTCTTATTGAAAATCGTGTTTACATTTCATCTTTGAAAACGTCACCGACAGATTACAATTTTCATACTGCTTACTAATTCCAGTTTGAAATTTTTTTTATTATTGGTTTTTCTAACTCAAAAGAAATGATGTCGAGATGCAAAATATGCAACGTGTACTTATACTTATACTTGAATTTACATTTATACATATACTTTATACTTATACATATATTTGAACTTATGCTTATACATATACTTGAACTTATAATTATACATATACTTATACAACGAAGAATACTGGGAAAGTAATTGCGTTTATGAAGCCTCAGGATTTGCTTTGACTTTCGTCTAGATTAACACTTTTTTTGTTTACGTTTATTATTCCTCCTTTATCATATTTTCACGTCGTCTTCAATTTATTTCATCCAATGTGAGGTGTAGACTCTCTCTGGCATCAAACTCTGAAGGAAAAGGAAAATAAGACAGAAGACTGTAGTAGGGTAGAAGGGGTGGACGAGGGTGAGATATAATACACACCTGAGGGATGATCGATATTGGAGAGAGAGAGAGAGAGAGAGAGAGAGAGAGAGAGAGGAGAGAGAGAGAGAGAGAATTTCAAATGAAGAGGGGGACTGAATGCAACGGCAATAATTAAGCAGTTGCGGGAAATGAGATGAGAATGAAAGAGAATCATTTCGCGGTAACCGAATGGTAGCTGGAGGCTTATGATATATATATATATATATTATGTTATATATATATTATATTATAATATATATATTACTCCATAATCTTCGCGAAGATTCTGCATATAGGGCGCCACTATTTTGGGGTAAGGGAAGCTGAGGGGGAGGGGAGAGAAGTGAAGAGGGGGGATAGGGGAGGTAGGGGCCAGTTTGGAGGGGTGGAGTGGAGAGGTTCACTGTAAATGTATGGATTTTGGATATGAAAGATCCCGTCTACTTGGAATGCAAAATTCCAGCCGCCCTTCCCCCCACCCCCCCCATCCCCCTCCCCCACTACCGCAATGTTCTTCATGGTATGAATGAATGTTCTAAAGGTTCTTCCAAGAACGCTTGTCCATTGTTCCAGGCTCCATGACAGAAACGTGTCCAGTTTTCTGAAGGTTCGTTTTCTTCAATGGCTTTTTCCCGCACAATCATTTCATTTCTAGAGCCACGCCCCCTTTTTTTCGCGCATTACGGTTAATGACTGAGGTTTTGATTCTGCTAAAGGTAATATTTCCCACGATGGACTTACATACGTTTATATTAAAAACCGTTCTTAGGATGACGTACTTTTCTTAGAAAGATACTGACAACACTTTCCTGTTTGCGATGGTAGGTCATCGTTGATTAACCTGCCTTATATATATATATATATATATATATATATATAGAATATATATATATATAATATATATATATATACATATATATAATATATATATATATAATGTATATATATATATATATATATAATATATATATATATATATATATATATATTTGTCAGTGACATCATACTTGCAAGTCTTAAAAGTAACGTACAAAACTATCTACCCAAGCTTCTAAAAGTAATCGTAAAAGTACACGTTACAAACTCCTAAAAATAATATCCAGAGGTACCTGGCAACCACCCGAAGGGATTAATCAAAACTTACCTTGGGAGCTTCAGAAGGTAGAACTGTTATATTTGCCCAGAAAAGCATCCGATGTGAAAAGACAGGATTTTCATTATTATTTTTTTTTTCTATAATAATCCGCCATTTGGTAACCTGCACAGAAAGAGGCAATATAATGACTGTTGTTTACGCGAAATATATATATATATATATATATATATATATAATATATATATATATATATATATATATATATATATATATATATATATATCTATATATATATATATATATATATATATATATATATATATATATATATATATATTACGCTATCAAAATAGAGTGATTTATAGACAAAGCTAAATTTGTGACTAACGTAACATCGTCTTTCGATGGCACTCGGAATATATGTTTAGGTAATAAAATACGATGATATCCAACGTGGTTAGAACAGAGTACATTTGATGACTACAAGATGAGAGAGAGAGAGAGAGAGAGAGAGAGAGAGAGTTCATCTCGTGAACGTCAAGAATAGATTATTTGTGCGCAGATTCACGCAGAGCAAAACGCAATTTTTTAAGCTACAAGAAAGAGAGAGAGAGAGAGAGAGAGAGAGAGAGAGAGAGAGAGGAGAGAGAGAGAGAGAGAGAGAGAGAGAAAGCGAAATTTCTAATAACCAGCCGAAACCATTTATAAAATGCTGCCATCCACATTCCGATAAAACTCACATTGGAAATTTAACACCAGTCAGCTATTCAGTTATTTCTTTTTTTATTCAGTTATTTTTTTTTATTAGTTTTTTTCTTCTTTTTTTTCCTGCTCATCGGTAATCTGAAAATACTTCCATTTTTTTTTTATTCGTCCCGTGAAAACTTTTTGTTGTAATCGAGCGGACAAAATGAAAATGCATCTTTATGCACATGAATACACCGGTCTCAGTCTTTCTCATGATATATATATATATATATATATATATATATATGATATATATATATATATATTATATATCAATAGAGGGATCCACAGTAATATCTTGTGTTTATCGAGAAATAATATATTTATACAAAGCTTATATTTCTCGATAAACAAGGATATTACTGTGGATCCCTCTATTGATTTCTTAGAAGCACGATACAGTGTTTTTATATTGCATATATATATATATATATATATATATATATATATATATATATATATATAGTGAAAGACAGAGAAACAAAAACAGCAACAACAATAACAGCAAAAAGACGAAGTAAATACCAAAAACATTCACTAAAAAAGAAAGAAAAAAGAAAAAAAGTCCCACTACAGCATGTAAGAGGACTCTTCCATCTGGGACTGAATTCTTTCATAATTGACGCTAATGATTGACAGCCACGGATCTCGAATCTTTTCGAGCGGAGCCCGGCGTTTGTTCGGAGTTTGCAAAATCGAAAGGCCAAAGCAGAAATGGTCACTCGATTCCGTCAACAATTTAAAGGGGGCGGTGCGGACGCATGCGCCATGTTTAGAAGAGTCGGTTTTTTTTTTTTTTTTTGGTTAATTCATCCCGAGAGAGTAACTGGTACTTTGCAACACGAGGTGTATGTCGTTTGATTTACTTTCGAAGCGACGAGGTTCAAAAATTAAATGTAAACCAGATTAAAAACTACAGACCTGCTTCCTTAAGAAAGGAAGTTTATATTGCAGAAAAAAACATCATTTATTTTTAAAGTTTGATCTTCAAAATAAAATGTAAATACAGTTAAGTTAAACGAATTTTGGGATGTATAAATCAGATAAAAAACTACAGACCTGCTTCCCAAAGAAAGGAGGTTATATTTCAGAAAAAAACATTGATTTATTTTTAAAATTAGAGATTTAAAATAAAATGTAAATAACAGTTAATCATATGAATTTTGGAGTATATAAATCAGATAAAAAACCACACTGCTCCCTAAAAAATGGGAGTTTATATTTAAAAAGAAACACACACATCTATACATCCTCAAAATCAGAGGTTCGAAATAAAGTGTAAATAACAGTTAAGTCAAACGAATTTTGGGGTATATAAAACAGATAAAAACTACAGACCTGTTTCACGAGAAAGGAAGATTATGGGCCAGAAAGAAACAACATTCAAAGCTTTAAAAATTTCAAAGGAATAGTCGTTTAACTATGTACTCCTCCGAGGAGTACCAGTTTCCTCAAAGCAATTAATATTCGCCAATGGTTCACTTTATGTCTCTTTTGTTTCCATTTCTGCTTTCTATTGTGTTCTAATTTATGCCCCTATCTTTTAATCATTTCTGTAGTTCCTGATTATTAATTTTTCTTTATAAGTGGCTCCAAAAGATGTCAGACTCTTGTGCTAAAATGAAGTCTTTAGGAGTAAGACTCGGAGACAGACATTTTCCCTCACCTTAATATTAATCAGACGGCGTCGTCTTACTACCAAGTTCCTAATTTATGACTGCCTCATTCCGGTTGGAATCAGAGAATTTTAAAAAGGAATAAATAGTCTTTTTAAGTCAGTCCCAGTACTTGATATCTATACTCATGTTGCGACATGGTGCTCGGGAAAGATATTCATCGCGAGGTCTCCTTCAACGCCCCTTTGCAAAGCCTACAGTTAAACTCTGATATTGATGTTAAATGCATTTGTAATCATTTATGTTAACTCACGGTACCAATTTGAATGCAGTAAACCTATAAAGCTTTGTTGACCTTTTAGGCCCTAATTCCTCTATGGGGGCTGCGCCCCTCTGCTATCAAGGTCTGGATATGTAGGCTACGACCCCCTTCTCCCCTGATAGTCAAGTCGAAAGGGCATAGGCCTCCTTCCCCCTAATATTGTGGGAAGCCCAAGGGGCGGGGGTACCCTTTGGGCTCTAATTCCAAAAGGAGCTGTGCCCCCTGCTATCAAAGACGGGGTAGGTGGGCTACGACCCCTCCTCTCCCCTGGTAAGTAAGTGGAAAGAGCATAGACCTCCTGCCCCATTCTCAGTCGGGGCAGGTTGCCCCCATTACTATTGAGGGTACCTTATGGTCCCCGTATTGTGGGGAGACTGTTTGTACCAATAGAAATACTTCTACATAGATGTCAACTCCGAAAGTTTTAATAAAAGAGACGATATGAAAATGGGGGTTATGACCCCCTTGGAAAAGGTCGAATTTCGAATTTGGGCTGAAACCTCCCTGGGAGGGAGGGGAGTATATGGTAAAATTTGGTAGCCCTAGCTTTCATAGTATAGGCGTGCGTAGCGAACAAACAAACAAACAGAGAAGAGAATGTCTTATAAATATATATATATATATATATATATATATATATATATATATATATATATATATATATATATATATATATATATATATATATATATATATATATATATATATATATATATATATATATATATATATATATATATATATATATGTGTGTGTGTATAATATATATATATATATATATATATATATATATATATATATATATATAATATCATTCTATTATTTATATATGTATTCATTATTTATTTGTTTGTTTATATACCTATTCGTCTATTTACTTATTAATTTACCTAATCTATTTATGTGAATTATTTATTCTATTACTTGATTTAATTAACATATTTAACTGTATAATTTATTAATTGATAAATACAAATAATAATTATCGTTATATATATAATCCTTATATATATATAAATATATATATATATTATATTAATAATATTATATACACATATATTATACGTTAATAGTATATCTATATATATCTATACTATATATATATTATATATATGTATATATATACAATATAATACTTATTAATTAATTCATTCATTTACATATCTATTTATTCACTTATTCTTTCATTCATTTATTTACTTACTAGTTTAGCTATTTATTTATTTCCAGCGTAAGCGGACCAAGATTCCACCGAACCTAGATTCCAATGGACCTAAATTCTAGTGGACCTGGATTCCAATGGCCCTGAAGTCCAGCAGACTCGGATTCCAATGGACCTGGATTTCAGCAGACCTGGATTCCAACGGATCTGAATTCCAATGGACGTAGATTTCCAAACAGATCTGGATGCCAGCAGACCAGGATTCCAGCAGACCTAGATTACAACGAACCTGAATTCCAATGAACCTGGATTCCAATGGACGTGAATTCCAACGGACCTTAATTCCAACGGACCTGGATTCCAATGAACCTGGATTCCAATGGACCTAGATTCCAACAGACCTGGATTCCACCGGACCTAGACTCCAACGGACCTGGATTGGATTCCAGTAGACCTAGATTCCAATGGATGCAGATTTGAATGGACCTAGATTCCAATAGACCTGGATTCCAATGGACCTAGATTCCAACGGGACTGGATTCCAACGGACTGGATTCCAACGGACCCGGATTACAGCGGACCTGAATTCCAGCGGAAATAGTTAAAATCGAAGTCTTTGAAGCCAGAATACGCATGAAAGATTTCACCGCACGTAATTAAGATTCATGAGACCAGAGACGCTTTAAAAACCGGCTGGTCTGGGAGCAGACGCTCCCCCAAGATCAGTCGAACATTTTTTGAGAAAATACGCCGGGCGGAGTTTTCATGAGATAGTTTGTACGTTGAGTGTGCGAGGATATTATGTATATTATTGTGTATGTGAACATACACACACACACATACATACTATATATATATATATATATATATATATATTATTACTATCTATATATATTATATTTTAAATATTTATATATGTGTGCGTTTTGGTAACCTGTTACAATTAAAAAAAAAACCGTATCCAGAACTGGAAATGAATTCCTAGCATAAATAAATCCACAGCCACTGTAACGTCCCTGTTTTCATTTATTCTGCTTCATTACAATTTTATTCATGTTTTAATGTTGCATTGTATGTTGCAGCCATGAGTTCCCAGCTTCGTCCTACTTTCAGGAAGGACACACACGAATTTTTGCTCCTCAAACTCTTTGTGCTTCGTATGTTTGTGTATATGTAATATTGTCTGGGAAAAAAAAGTACTCTTTGTTTTTCCAACTTTCCCCTTCCTCTTTATTTCCAAGTCTTTTGTCTCCTTTCCTTTTCGTCTTAATTCCCATTTTCTTCTTCTTTCTCCCTTTGGTTCCTCTTTCAAAAGACTTTCTCTCCTATTCTCCGCATCGCCCTGTATCGCTCTTTTTCTAGCACGACTTTCCACGCCTCTAAAAAAAACTCTCGTTTCATTTAATAACATTCCAGATTCTAGATTAAGATTCTCTAGCGTCTACATAATCTAGTTTGTATGGTGTTTTTACGTTGCATGGAACCAGTGGTTATTCACCAAAGGGACCAACGGCTTTACGTGACTTCCGAACCACGCCGAGAGTGAACTACTATCACCAGAAATACACATCTCTCACTCCTCAATGGAATGACCGAGAATCGAACTCACGGCCACCGAGGTGGCACGCCAACACAATACCGACCACGCCACTGAGGCGCTTTCATACAGAATCTAGATCAATAACAATGACGTCAGTACCATTTTTTTTTCTTTTTATCGTTTGACATCACTCTGCCGACCCAGTCCTCATTGCATCACACTCGCGTCGGTGGCCGTGACAGGCGACACCGTAATATAATTTTCTTGACGAGGTAATAATATGTATTATTTGTGAACGATATCATTTTCTGAACGGGTTATGAAACTTGCGTATTATTAGTGCATGTTGAGTAAATGTATTTTAGATAAGAATGTGTGTGTGTGTGTGTGTGTTTGTGTGAGTAGTGACTTGGAAGTTTGTATTTGATAGATCATAAGGTGTAGCAACATATATAGGAACCGATTCCAAGTTTTATATAAGCTTCATTTGACTACGTCAATGATAGCAGCAGCAATATCGTGACGGCAAAGTACATATTGCAGAGAAGGTTTCCTTTTTTCTTTCGTGCATATATATTACACTTTTATTGCAAATCTCCCACTTTCGGTTATCACTGGTGTTGTTTATTTCCTATCAGTAATAATAATAATAATAATAATAATAATAATAATAATAATAATAATAATAATCACGGCTATAAAGAAACGGCGAAGTATTTCGATAAAGAGGAAGAAATCCCGATTGCCAGTAATTCCTCGAAGATCATGAAACTTCCGAACGTCTGATTTTTCTACCTGGATTGAGAATTTAATAATAGGTAAGGGGGGGGGGGGGGGGGTGGGGGGGGGGGGGGGGGGGGGGGGGGGGGGGGGGGGTGCGGTTGGCGGCTGGGTGTGGGGGGGTGGGGGGGGGGCCGGGGGGGGGCCGTAAAGGATGGTATCATGCATGGGCGACTGTTTTTTTTTTTTTTTTTTTTTTTTTTTTTTGTGGTATGGAAGTAATTTTAACTTCAGCCGAGTCTGTCGGAGACTTAGCAACAACAACAACAACAACAACAGCGAGAAAAACAAACACGGGGTGAGGGGGAGGGGGGTTAGGGTTAAGAACGTACGTCCTCTGACAGTGATGGGTTCCTTAAGTGGTATCTGGTCAGGTTTGGTTAGGAACCTTCGCCCTCCTAGGGAGGAAGACTAGGTGAGACTCCTACGTCTCTGTTCGCTAAAGCACTGATTTATGTACCTGGTAATTACTTGACTGTGATGGTACTGGTAGTATTATGCTTTATATAATATATATATATATATATATATATATATATATATATATATATATATATTTATATATATAAACCCATGTGAGTGAGCAAGAATAATGAAATCAACTGTGTGGTTCAGTTGGTAGTGCCCTTGCTTTTTAGTTGAAAGACCTTGGTTTGCTCCTAATGCAATAGAATATATATATTACTGGATATCTATATATATATATATATATATATATATATCTATATTAGTACACATACCTCATACAACATATAGATTGGGAGTTCATGTGATGCTATAACCCCGAATATTCTGAATTTATTAAACGTTTAAATGCACAGAAAGAGAGAGAGAGAGATAGAGAGAGAGGAGAGAGAAGAGAGAGAGAGAGAGAGGGAGAGAGAGAGAGAGCCCCCCCCCCCCAGAGGCTTTCAAAACCAGCCTTTACAAAGATAATTAAAGAAAAAAAAAAAATTCCCCAAAAACCCCACCAAAAAAAAAAAAGAAAAAAATCCTAGCAAAAAAAGAAAAAAAAATCGCACCACCAAAAATACATATATATATATAAGAAATAAGGTCTAGGACCCAGGACCCAGCCAAGGACGCTCTCCGTGTAAGTATCCCCGAAGACAGCGAGAAATGTGGCTATCCTTTCGGGGGCAGCGGTGCGGAGCAAGACTCCATCTTCGGGAATTTCAGCGGAACTGAATGCTATTAGGCGCGTCGGGGTCTCGGAGAGGCGAGAGAGAGAAGGGAAGGCTGGGGTAAAGAAGAAACGGGGGGAAGTCTCCTGGAGGTCTACGTCTCATAGAAGAGAGGGGAGGGGGTCTTGGAGAGAAAAAGAGGGAGGGGGTCTCCTGAAGAGGAGAAGTCTCCTGGAGGTCTACGTCTCATAGATCGGGGGGAGGTCTTAGAGAGAGAGGGAGAGAGAGGGAGGGGGTCTCGGGGTCTCCTGAAGGAAGTAGTCTCCCCGTAAAAGACCTCCGGTGGGGGATCATCAGAGGGGACAGGGGGTCATCTGGAGGAGGGGGCGGCGGTTCGTCCCCCAGAGGGATGGGGTCTCCGGCTACATGAAGTCTCCTCTGGCAGGGGTGAATATTCTCCCTCCGGGAGGGGGATCCAGACGCTTGCAAGCTAGTAGCTTGCCTCCTCAGGGAGAGAAACTATACAAGGAATAAGATCAAATGGAATTTTTATCTTTTTACACTACGGGCTGGTCTACGAGCAAGAGCCGTGCTGGAACAAGACCAGCTGAATCTGCAACAACAACTTTTTTTTCGAGGGGTTAAAAAGAAAAGTTCTTTGAAAACTTACTATTGTTATTGACATGCATAATTCTCTCTCTCTCTCTCTCTCTCTCTCTCTCTCTCTCTCTCTCGTATATGTTAGAAATGTTATGTTCAAATGGCTATAGATATAGCTCCCCCCCACTCTCTGTCTCTCTCTCTAAAATGTTAGATCATATATTTAAATGGTTACAATTATGATTATCTCTTCTCTCTCTCTCTCTCTCTCTCTCTCTCTCTCTCTCTCTCAAAAATGCTACAGATCAAATACTTAAATGGTTACAATAATGACTATCTCTCTCTCTCTCTCTCTCTCTCTCTCACTCTCTCTCTCTCTCTCTCTCTCTCTCTCAAAAATGTTACTGATCAAATACTTAAATGGTTACAATAATGACTCTCTCTCTCTCTCTCTCTCTCTCTCTCTCTCTCTCTCAAAAATGTACTGATCAAATACTTAAATGGTTACAATAATGACTATCTCTCTCTCTCTCTCTCAAAAGTGTTACAGATAAAATACTTATATGATTATAATAATGACTATCTCTCTCTCTCTCTCTCTCTCTCTCTCTCTCTCAAAAATGTTAGATCAAATACTCAAATGATTACAATTATGATTCTCTCTCTATCTCTCTCTTTCTCTCTCTCTCAAATATGTTACAGATTAAATACTTAAATGGTTATAATTATGATTCTCTCTCTCTCTCTCTCTCTCAAAAATGTTACAGATCAAATACTTAAATGATTACAATTATGATTCTCTCTCTCTCTCTCTCTCTCAAAAATGTTACAGATCAAATACTTAAATGGTTATAATTATGATTCTCTCTCTCTCTCTCTCTCTCTCTCTCTCTCTCTCTCTCTCTCTCTCTCTCTCTCTCTCTCAAAAATGTTACAGATCAAATACTTAAATGGTTATAATTATGATTCTCTCTCTCTCTCTCTCTCTCTCTCTCTCTCAAAAATTTTACAGATAAAATACTTAAATGGTTACAATTATGATTCTCTCTCTCTCTTTCTCTCTCTCTCTCTCTCTAAAAAATGTTACAGATCCAATACTAAATGGTTACAATAATGACTATCTCTCTCTCTCTCTCTCTATCTCTCTCTCAAAAATGTTACAGATCAAATACTTAAATGGTTACAATTATGATTCTCTCTCTCTCTCTCTTTCTCTCTCTCTCTCTCTCTCTCTCTCTCTCTCAAAAATGTTACAGATAAAATACTTATATGGTTACAGTAATGACTATCTCTCTCTCTCTCTCTCTCTGTCTCAAAAATGTTACAGATAGAATACTTAAATGGTTACAGTATTGACTCTCTCTCTCTCTCTCTCTCTCTCTCTCCCTCTCTCTCTCTCTCTCTCTCACCCAGTTCAGAAGGCAAATTAATTCCGAGGAGTTTGTTCCCGTCTCCGTTTAACGACATCCATAAACGAGTAAGACACCAAGGGATCTTCAGTCACCGAATTCCATTTACTGAAACACTTGATTCTTCTAGTTCCTATTTTGAGAAGCAGTTACTTTAAAATACTACTGCAGTGTACTTTCTCTTGATAGTTCAGTCATATTACTAACTGGTCATCTATGCGTCAAGAAAAATCTAAACAAATGAGTGTAAATGAATAAAAGATTGACAATAACTAGAGAATGATATAAGCGAAATGTTTAAAATGGCAAAAGATAAAAGATGTGACAAAATTTCACATGAATTAAACAAATGGTTAAAAATCAACGACAACAAAATGAGATAAACAAAAGACTAACTAACTATGAAGGCTGACCATCTGAAGTTCTTAATTTAAAGTTCAACATACGGTTCCCATTTCTTCCTACTGAAAAAAGAAACATTCCAGGAATGAATTATGTTCCTGAGGGGAAATTCCAGTTACCCTAAGATATATCCACGAAAAAAAAAATTCTACAAGAATTCTCATCAATTAAGGAAACTTTCTTTAGAGGGAGAAAGATTCCGGAATAAAAGGTGTACAAAAATCGCGAGGGAAGTTTAGACGTCAAAAATATATCTACTGAAGTTCATTTATGTAATAAAAATGGTTTTGGTTTTTGGATGAAGTAGAACCATCGATAGGTTTATGAAAATGTCGGGTTTTTTTATGTTTCTATTGGTATAAATATTAAGACGTTAAGGTTTTGTATCAAATACATTGTATAAAGTTGCATTATCATTATTGTAACATCTTTGTATAATTACGAATGTGGGTATATATATATATATATATATATATATATATATATATATATATATATATATATATATATATATACCCACATTCGTAATTATATAAAGATGTTACAATAATGATAATGCACTTTATACAATGTATTTGATACAAAACCTTAACGTAATATTTTATCCCAATAGAAACAAAAAACCCGACATTTTCATAAACGTATCGATGGTTCTATTATATATATATATATATATATAGATATAGATATATATATAATATATATAATCGATAGAATATATATAGATATATTATATATATATATAAATATTATACATACATACATATATATATATATATATATATTATATAGTATATGATCATATATATATATCTATATATTTTACAAGGGTCTAATTGACCCTGTCTAATAAAAGGCAAGAAAAACATCATCTGGTCACGTGACCTACCTCGAACGTCCTCCACGACCTGGCATCTCTGTATCTAAATCAAGTTATAAGATCTGGGCCAAAAAAATACAAAAATACAAAAATAGAGTATTTATCCCCCACCCCACCAAAAAAGCTAACATGGGGGAAAAAAGGTAATGAATTGGAAATCCCAAAAACATGAAATACTATAACTTCTAATAATGATCGTCTCAATTAAAATGTCGCACACACTTCCTCTTTATAAAACACATCAGTTCAACCACTATTTCTATTTTCCCAAAAACTAAGAGATGAATGTGTCAGTCAGATAATTGGTTTGATGTGGTGACATTCGAATTCATCTGACGAAAAAGAAACGACATTTATCAGAAAGAAAATAAAAATAGTTACGTACATAATAAAAATAGAAAACGAAATTATTATGTGGGAGAAAAGAAAATAATTTTTCACTGCACTTCAGCTTCTCTCTGGGCATCTGTAAAATGCCCAACTGTTTAACAAGTCTCTCTTATCACTATTAACTTTCTGGATGGATCTTCTGCGCTTTCGTCTTGACCTCCTTTCATTTAACACGTGAGCAGTTTCTTTCCAGAATAGCAGCTTTCCGCCTGCGGTGTCATTATGTTGCACGCCAAGGAGCTCTAGTTTTCGTACATACGAAAATATTTGTCCTAGAGTGTTCCACGAACACGCCCTTTTTGGCCTGCGAACACACACACATGATCGCATTTTTCTGACGTCACGATATCACGACTCTCGACCAGCAGCTAGGTCAACTTGCGCACTCGCGCTCTCGCGTCTGAATCCTGAGAATGTTTTGCTACGTAAGCTTGTGCCGTTCAACCGCCCACCCAAAGTATTCGCTGATATCTTGAAGCTTTTCCACAACGCTCGCGACTTGTTTGTTGCGCATTCCAATCTGTTCGTGACCAAGTCCGTTGCTTGCACCTTAATTTTAATTACTATTGTTTTCCAGTAGTGCAGTTAAAACACATGTACATATATATACTCGTACACACACACACGCACACATATATTTATATGTGTATATATATATATATATATATATATATATATATATATATATATATATATATATATATATATATATATATGTGTGTGTGTGTGTGTGTGTGGATATATATGTATAAATATATATATATATATATATATATATATATATATATATATATATATATATATAGTATATATATATATATATATATATATATATATATATATATATAATGTATGTGCAGTTGTGTGTGCATTGTGTTTATGTATAAATATATATATATATATATATATATATATATATATATATATATATAGTATATATATATATATATATATATATATATATATATATAGATATATATATATGTACATATATTTACACATATATACGCACAATACACCCATGCTATAACAAAGCTCTCGCTTTTTCTCTCCGCCTCACTCGAACAAAAACAACTACAAAGCACATAAACAACACAAACGCAGAACTGCACACACACAGACACGCACACACAAAACCACCGAGGCCCGGAATAATAAAGGTGCTTTCGCCATCACACCAGCGTAAAGGAAAACAATGCAGCCGGATTCAGTATCATATTAAGGTTCCTTTGTTCCATTCAGACCCGAAATGTCGGCTCGCCCGACCGGAACATTTTATTTATTCATTTTGCGTTATTTCTTCGGCTCTTCGGCGATTTCCATGACAACGACCGCGTCTTCTTTATTACGCTTTTTTTTTTCATTCTTATTTTCGTTTCATGAAGGAAGCGTATGATATGAAAATGTTTTTCATGAAGAATGATTTGAAAGTTATGCGTGGTTCCATGGTGTCAAATGAAATATTGACAGCACTCATTTATTGTTTTTTTCTATTTCACGATTCGGTTTCCTGAAACAATAATAGATGCCACGTTAAAGGATTGTTGAAATCGTAGTTTGTGCAGTGGAATGAAGATCATAATGGTAACAAAAGAAGTAAACAGACAACAGCAGCAAACAGAGTAGTAATGGCAATACCCTGCTGTTATCATGATAAAGAGTGACATTTACTATATTTCTTATTTCACGATTTATTTTTCTGAAACATTGTAAAATATGAGAAGTCATGGAGTTGCTGCCAATCGCAGTTCGTACAGAAGAATGCTGACAATAATGCTAACAGAAGCAGTAAAAAAAATAAGTATTAACTATAAGTGACATTTACTATATTTCTCATTTCACGATTCACTTTTCTGAAACGGATTTAAGGATGAGATGTCATGGCATTGCTGGTAATCGCAGTTTGTACAGTATAATGCTGACAAAAGCAATAAAAAAAGTAGTAACTTTAAATACAGCCTACTACTTTCTTTGCTACTTTTGTCACCATTCAACTGCTCAAACTAATAGATCCAAGAGGAATAATATTGAAAATAGCAGTTTGATGCTATCATGCTACAAAGAGATATATACATTTTTGATAGCGATGGAACTGGGGGAAAAATACCAGTACGACTATTCACGCTATATCATCACCGTGACGACAGAATAGTAGAGGCTTGACGCGGAAACAGCTATAGCTAGTATATCTCTCATAAAAATGAACGTAATATTACTCCCTCTACTGTCATCATAGACAGGTTTTACAGCAACCACAATTAACTCAGTTATATGAAGACAAGGTGGAAGGTAGCCATCACGATTACAGTAACATAATCTGTGATGGATTTATTTTGATAAATAAAAGTGGGCAGTTTTAGCTATGATAATAATGATGACTTGAAAGCATTTTTCGATTAAACTTTTTTCACTTCGTAAATGCATCAGGTGGAAACATTGCGCACGTTAAAAAAATATACACAAACATTCCGAAACATTTTAATGAGATTGTATAATCGCACGATTTTTATAATCCTTAGCGGACGATACATTATAAAACGGTGACTTAATTATCAATTATAATTATAATTGTGAGCTTATTAAGCGAGGGTGGTTTAAATAAATGTTATTTCTCTATTTGAAAGTGACAGGAGAGTTTACTTTGGATTTTTAAAAGTGGAATATATTAATTTTTTTAAATTTGGTTTTGATATTTTATTTTTATGTACTGAGGCTGTATTACACCTAAAAGACAGACTTGTCATTATCAGCTGTAACATTTTAAATAAAATACTTATGGACTGGAGCATTTTATTATTATTTTTTTTTTTATTTATTTATTTATTTTTTTATTTTTTTTTGCTCTATCACAGTCCTCCAATTCGACTGGGTGGTATTTATAGTGTGGGGTTCCGGGTTGCATCCTGCCTCCTTAGGAGTCCATCACTTTTCTTACTATGTGCGCCGTTTCTAGGATCACACTCTTCTGCATGAGTCCTGGAGCTACTTCAGCCTCTAGTTTTTCTAGATTCCTTTTCAGGGATCTTGGGATCGTGCCTAGTGTTCCTATGATTATGGGTACGATTTCCACTGGCATATCCCATATCCTTCTTATTTCTATTTTCAGATCTTGATACTTATCCATTTTTTCCCTCTCTTTCTCTTCAACTTTGGTGTCCCATGGTATTGCGACATCAATGAGTGATACTTTCTTCTTTGACTTTGTCAATCAACGTCACGTCTGGTCTATTTGCACGTGCATCCCTCCCCCCTATCCGTTCTGATACCATAGTCCCAAAGGATCTTTGCCTGATCGTTTGCGATCACTCCCTCAGGTTGGTGCTCGTACCACTTAATACTGCAAGGTAGCTGATGTTTCTTGCACAGGCTCCAGTGGAGGGCTTTTGCCACTGAATCATGCCTCTTTTTGTACTGGTTCTGTGCAAGTACCGGGCATTCGCTTGCTATGTTGTTTATGGTTTCATTTTTCGTATTGCACTTCCTACATATGGGAGAGATGTTATTTCCGTCTATCGTTCTTTGAACATATCTGGTTCTTAGGGCCTGATCTCGTGCCGCTGTTATCATTCCTTCAGTTTCCTTCTTTAGCTCTCCCCTCTGTAACCATTGCCATGTGTCATCGCTGGTTAGTTCTTTAGTCTGTCTCATGCATTGTCCGTGCATTGGCTAGTTGTGCCAGTCCTCTGTTCTGTCTGTCATTCTCCTGTCTCTGTATATTTCTGGGTCTTCGTCTACTTTTATTAGTCCTTCTTCCCATGCACTCTTTAGCCACTCGTCTTCACTGGTTTTCAGATATTGCCCCAGTGCTCTGTTCTCGATGTTGACGCTATTATTATTATTATTATTATTAGGCCCTCGTTTCACAGGTAAGTATCATTTTCAGTGAATTATGTAAGAGCACGTAACATTAACTAGTTTTCTTTACAAATATATGAGCATAATCTCTCTCTCTCTCTCTCTCTCTCTCTCTCTCTCTCTCTCTCTCTCTCTCTCTCTCTCTCATATATATATATATATATATATATATATATATATAGATATATATATCTATATATATATATATATATATATATATATATATATATATATATATATATATATATATATATATATATATATATATATATATATATTATATATATATATATATATATATATATATATATATATATCTATATATATGATATATATAATCAGTGCTTATACCACGTATTGTCTCTCTTAAAGACAAGCCTTCCTGAAAAAATGCTATCAGCTAAAAGCAGACACTTATTTCACTTACAAATATTACTATTTTCAGAAGAGTGGTAAAACAAATGAATATACTGTAGTTTTTTTTTTAACCTGTAATGCCCAACAGTTTTTATTTATCGTAATGAATAGGTCAAGTACGTTTTAGATTTGCAGTTAACAATGAGCACTTTATCCCTCGACAAAAAAAAAAAAAAAAAAAAAAAAAAAAAACTTCTGTGACACAACAGGTTTATTGTTAGCATAATATAATTACTTTATGGGGCAGATTTGCTAATGATGAATTTGCATGATTTTTTTTTTATTAATGAAAACGACAGCGCTCAAAATTCTGTATTTATAATTGAATACAGAGAACAGAGTATACAATTCAGGCCAAAGGCCAAGCGATGGGATTCATGAGGTCATTCAGCGCGGGAAGGGAAAATGAAAGAAGGTAGGTTTTAATAGATGTAACAGGAGGAAAGTAAGACGGAAGACAGATAATATGAATGGAGGTACAGTAAAAAGGAATGAAAGGAGCAGCAACTAGGGGTCGTAGGGACGCTGTAATGAACCTTAAGCAATACATACAGTTCACCCTGAGGCTGAGGGCACTGGGTCCCCCAATTAGTTTTATTTCTAAAGGTTAACAATTACGGTTGGAATTTCATATGAAAAGTATTGTCACAGATAAGTGAGAAAAAACTGGAATTCTTTGTAACGAAGCGTTTTTTAGATTCCGAATTCTTTTTAACTGAAGTTTGGGCCAGTTTTAGTGGATGTCAATCAAACATTTCCAACTTATAAGAGAAAAGGGTGAACTATGTATCGTCAATCAACGTTTGATTTCATTATCTTTTTTTTTATTTTGAGCTGCTGGTAAATTTCAGTTATGTAATATATATATATATATATATATATATATATATATATATATATATATATATAACACGAAAATTGACATTTTGTTCGTTTGTATGGTGCTTTTTGGATGGAACCAGTGGTTATTCAGCAAATGGACCAACTGCTTTACGCGAATTCCGAACCACGTCGAGAGTGAACTTCTATCACCAGAAATACACATCTCTCACTCCCCAATGGAATGCCCGAGAATCGAACTCACGGCCACCGACGTTGCACGCCAACACCATACCGACCACGCCAATGAGGCGCTTGAAAATTGACAGTGAAAGGTTTGACAGGTGTAACAGGAGGAAAACCTCAAAGCATTTGCACCATGAATCAATTGTCAGGAGAGGGTGGACAGCAAGATGGAAGAAAAGAGAATATGAACGGAGTCACAGTAAAAACATGAGAAAGGAATGAAAGGGGGTTGCAGCAGCTAGGGAGCCGAAGGGACGCTGCAGAGAACCTTAGGTAGTGCATACAGTGCACCGCATGAGGTGATATATATAGGACCGTCCAAATTTAAGGACTGCAGGATATAGGAAAACCAAGTTACAACGGAAACATAAACATCCTCTATAATAGTCTTGTATTAATAAACGAAGATAATATTGACAACTACAAACAACGTAGCCCGTTTTCGGACGGAAAGTTACAAGTCATAAGACAAGCCCTCATATCGTTCACTCGAATTATCCTCCTCCTCGAAAAACCTGACGAGATTTAAGGACGAGAGTCTCCTCGACGTGGAGCCACCGAAGGCCTCTCGAACAGAACCATTACAAGTCGTCAAAGGGGCCTTCGTAGTCCTCTCCTTCTTCAGAAGGAGAAATTCAAAACGCTGTTGTTCTAGAATTGCCGTCTCCGAACTCTCGAGGCCAAAAGAAAACTTCTTTATTGGACGAATGCGAAGCCTCTTTTCGTAGTCTTTTATCTTTTTTTTTTTTTTTTTTTTTTTTTTTTTTTTTTTTTTTTATCTGGAGAATATTGTGAATATTGTATGCTTGTGTACGGAAATTGGGGTGTGAGGGGGAGGGGGTTAGGCTCTGAGATAGGGAGCAGGGAGCTGGGGGAGGTGTCGTGTTAGGCTGTAAGGTAGGGCCGGGGGTAAGGAGCAGGGGGAGATGTCAGAGATTTGGGAGATCTTCGGGGGTCCTTGTGGCCCTGGGAAGTGGGTAGGGGGAAGATTGGAGAGATCTCCGGGATCCTTGGGGGTTAAGGGGAATGGGGGAAGGCCTGTGTGGGATAGGGCAGTCAGAGGTTGAGGGTATCTCCGAGGCCCTCGGAGGAGGAGGTATGGGGGGAGGAAGTGGGCGTAGGGGTGAGAGGGGAGAGCGTAGTTTGGAAAACCTCGGAGTCTTTTTAAATTTCTGGGGGAGGGGGAGAAAGAGAGGGAGAAGGAAGGGAGGAAGGGAGGGGGAAAGGGGAGGAGGAGGGGGAGAAGAAGATGGGTAGGGAAACATTCGAGGAAGAGTTTCCGAAGCGCGCCCTTCCAAAAGGCTCACACCTGCTGCTTTGTTGTTGCTTCTACTTACATACCTACCTAACTTCCGACCTCCGCTGCTTCTGCTTCTGCTTCTGCTGCTGCTTCGTTTCCGCTCCCGCTACCCCCCCCCCCCCCCCCCCCCCCCCCCCCCCCCCCCCCCCCCCAACAACAAGCACTCTGGTGAAGTTAAAATGACTTTATTGACGCCCGCTCAAGCGTGCTGGGCACGGCGATATTAAATACTCCGCCCGGGTCGCAACTACTCCGACGTTCGAGAGAAACGTTGGAGAGAATTCCTCGCGCCCGGAGTTCGAATCGCGAATGAAGATTCCTTTTTTTCGGGAATTTTTTTTTGTTTCGTAATCCTTCGGTCTGATTCAGATTCCCATTCCCGTCCGATTGAGCTCCATTAGTTGCAAAGGATTAAATTGGGTCATTTTTGGTTCGTTTGGGATGATGGATGATTCCTATTTTCCATCCCATTTTCATTTTTTTTCATTCGATCTTTTACGATGAGGAGGACAGGAAGCCATTCGAATTCGTGTGACGAACGTCTTTTATTAGTTTTATATTCGTGGATTATAGATATGTTTAACTCTGCTAAGAAAACCAAGAATTACATTTGCAATTCAAATTCAAATGAATGAGTTTACCTCTGTTAATAGAACTAAATAAGTATATGTACAGTTCAAATTGATAAGTTTAACTCTGTTGAGAGAGCAAAACATTTTATTGCACTTCAAACTCAAATTCAAATCAATAAGTTTAACTCTGTTAAGAGAGCTATAAATTTTATTTTCAATTCAAATTCAAATGAATAAGCTAAACTCTATTAAGAGATCTAAAAATATATTTGCAATTCAAATTCAAATTAAAAATAAAAACTTTATTCTTATGAATAGAATTATTAAACATATACAAATAAATATGAGAATGTATGTATTTATGTCATAAAAATCCACAATTAAGTAGAAAAATAAACCAAGACTTTAAAATACGGTTCCTCAGTGTTAACAATGAACGGTATTCAAATGACTCTTTATTTCATTATTAATATACTTTACTATGTAACTGTAGATTTTTATGACTTTTATTGACACAGATTGCTCCTCACGAAGTTGTGAATTTCTTAGCAATGTAAGTATTGATAAAATAACTTAACCCCTGGATCTTGCTGCTTGATAAAATGAGCTAATACACAAATAATCTAAAATTGAGGTTGAAACGGTATTTTTCTATCAACTGCCCGAACAGCTATTTCATTAAGGTCATTAGCACAAAGAGGCATTGTACATTAATATATGTATATCTAAATTTTATTTGACCTTCTGAGTACAAAGCATCATCAAAGGGAGTCCATATTACGTATATGGTTCGGTTTTAGCTGTCAGTATATAGATATGTAGCTATTTTATTTACCTATATATATATATATATATATATATATATATATCTATATATATATATATATATATAGTAAGTGTTTACATAATAAAAATATGGAATGTTAGTCCAATATATATAAAAGTCTAAAACTAAAGAGGTCAACCAGATTGCTTGCAGGAATGTGATCAGACTAGAGACGCTAAAGATGACGTATACAATAAGTATGTAGGCTAAGATAACATGCCGTCACCTGTAGTCATTCAATTGTTTATAAACATTAGTCCAAGCTCCCTGCTTGAGACAACTACCCCGACCTATAATTCAAACGGCCTACGTGATCTGTAGCGTGTCTCATTTTGATTGTGTGTTTCGTATGTAACTATGTCATCTGATAGTATGTTCATATGTTCGTGCTACTATCTGCTTCCTTCATAACTTGTAACAGAGATGTAGAACAGCAGAACAGAGTTAGCTATCGTCATTAGAAGACCTGTATCTCTTTACCTAAGCTTTATCATGTAGAGTGAACGAAGTAGCCATCATCATTGGCAGAAGCGATCAAGCTATCGTTATTAGAAGACTTGTACAATCATCTGATCTTCAGCATGTAAAACTTCAGAAGAATATATCTATTTTTTATACTTCGTGTTTTCTACAAGAACCTCCTCACCATGAGTAAAACACATCATCGTCGTAACCAAGAAGATAATACCGACTTCGTAAGTGATCTACAAACCCCAAGTCAACTCCCATGAATATGGAAGTTGTGCAATACCAACCGACTTAGCGTAAAATTATCGCAAGTCTAACATTACCTTCAATAGGGGCGCCTTATCATACAGGCACAAGCCCGAATATTGGTGGCCAGCGTACCAGACGAACTCTACAACTTCTCCGAAGAAATATCAGAATAATGAAGTATCATATAAGAACTCTTCAACGACGACGAAAGCAGCAGATTCTTCAAGCAATTTATTATCATCCGTTTAGTGAGCGACTTCAGAAAACAACAAGAACTCTTTAACGACGACGAAAGCAAGAGATTCTTCAAGCAACTTAGTATCATCGTTAGTGAATAACTTCACAAGAAAACAAAACCGACGTGTCCTTTTCCTACGACAACGCAAGCTTCGTCTCTCATTAGAATCATTCAAGAAAACATCGTTAGTGAGCGTTTCCCGGTCACTCCAAGAAACAAACCGAACGCGTCTGCAGCATCGGATCTTTCAAGGGCTCGAATCATCGAAACACTCGCAGCACGGGGAAACTGAAGCCAACCAGGTCGTCCGCTAAATAGAGAAGGAGGACCAAGGCCGTGTGTCGTATCGGAACACCGTGACTTCCTACAAAAGCAAGCTAAGTACAATTTTTTATTCATTTGGAGTAACTTGAGTGTTTCCTTTGCAGGTCGAATTTCGTTATTCCTGTGGCTGAAGTTACGAGACATTCTTAATCTTATTTTTTTTACAGAAATTATCTACATCATTGAGATATTGCTACTGCGAGTTTTTTATCTTTGAGTGTCTGTTTCCAGAAGTTCTACTGAAAATATCATAATCATATACTATGTTAATTTTATCATTTTGGTGAGTTATTAATAATCCCTTACGTAACAAATCATATTAAACAGTGAATATGCGTTTACGCAGTGGACGTCTGTATTTATACAGATTCATGGATAGGGTCGTTAGGCACCGTAGTGATTAGAAAACACACAAAAACAAGTGGAACACCCGTACAATCTAGATAAATTAGAGGTAACACTATTGCGGGTCATGACAATAAATGCTCCTTTGCAAAGTCCCGCTCGCAGTTTTAGCCTTGAGTTTTTTTAGTTATATAAATATCGAACCTCAATGACTCAACTTAACTTTAAAAATATGGCTGGATTGCAAGGAATAACATGTCTGTAAAAAACTTCATCAGGCTAAATGCGCTGACCAGGATCCTTCACTATTTCAAATTTTAGCAAAGAATGAAGTACAAACAGTTAATATTGAATGCAGTAGTGATAACTTGTCTTATTAGTAATCGCTCAGTTCCTAATAGTTCGTCATTCATTGCTTTATATACGTAACCCAGCAACATAATGCTAAAAACACACAATACGTTGCCGATGGTAATAAAGAGAAGGATCTTAATAATTATATAGAAACAGTAGCCCGTTCAGAATCAAACAAGCAAACTCGGTGACTGTGTCACCTAGTCAAGCGGTCAAGGTCAGTCAAAAACTGCCAAGTGTTCAAAGCATAGCAAATTCCATACAATAAGCGACTCTAGCAGAGTGGGAAAAGCGATGTTGGTTCATACATACCGATATCTTTTTGAATTAAAAAGGATTTTTCCTATGAAACACACGCGACCGTATAAAGTAATCAGAGCAGGTTTCGTTTTTTTTTTTTAATACGTAAGTTATTATAAGTAGTGGTGGATAAAGCCCGACTGTACGCGCCCGTAAAAAATTAGAATATCTTGTTTATTCCTTTAGTACACGTAATATCTGTATTTACGGACTCACCGTTCTGTTGTTCGAACACTTCCCTAATGAGAAGTCCGGATAAGCGAGCGTTTACAGATACCTCTATAGTTATAAAAAACATTGATCTGTATCTAGTGTAATTGTAAGATTCATCTAGGGGTATACAAAATATTAACTTACATCCTGCAAAATAAGGCGTGTTTATCAAAGGGAAATCCGATAAACCTTCAAACATATTAAAATCCGTTTGAACAAAAATGAGACAGTTAATCAAATAATAACTATATAAAGGAACTATACATTTGTCTCATAAATCGTAACATTGTTCAGTGACCCAACTGAATTCTCCCACAACCGCAGTCGCACTTTGCACGCAAAATCTCGAGAACAGCATGCACCCTCGAATGTCTTAGTGCGTGGTAAAAAGACTTTGCTGGGAAATGAAATTTTTAATCCTTCCCGACACTCTGAAATATAACGATTTCCGCGAACAAATCCCTAGACACGGTTGACACAGCAACAAGTTAAATCTAGTGATCCACCAAACGTATACATATCGTGGATACGGAAGTTATAAATATCGCATTTTTATTGTTGCTAATTTTTAATCCGCCCAACCAGTCGTAGATGAATCTCTCTGATAATCTATCTAAAGTAATATCCGTAAAGTCATTCAAGCAGAGTGATTCAGCAGAATTTTGTTTTTATCTTCTACCTGAATACCAGGAAGTTTCTCCACTAGCGAGTGATCTCTGGGAGAAAAAACGGACGTAATTTAATCACAAAATACGGTCTAAGGACAAACATAAAGCTATATACTTACCTTCGTATAGACTCTCACTGAAATTTCAAAATAGAGGTAATGACGCAGTTGAAAAAAAATGTTAGTAATAGGAGCCATTAGAAATCAAATAAGCCCATATAATTCCCTTCACACGTCATGCCATAAAAGATCGGACTTGGCGTATCTGCGCAGATTTCTGTCGCTTAAACAAGGAAACGAACTCCCCGATAGTTTCCAGTGCCATGTACCGACGACATCTCTCTGTTAGGTTAGAATAAAGTTTTTCACCAGCTTGGACTTACTTAAAGCTTTTACCAGATACCATTACCTAAGTGATTGTACCTCATACACCGTTTTCAGCACACTCAGGGGACATTATCAATTTTTTACGTATGCCTCCGGCTTACGTTGCGCTTAATTACAATATATTGTTTGGAGACTTTTAGGGGATACCCCTACATGCTATTGGTTGGTCTTAATAATCTCTAATACCTTAGAAGTATTCACATAAACTAGAGCTAGTGCTACAGAGACAAAGACAAATAATCTCAGAGTAAAATATCTAAATGTAGTTTTGAAACCGAAACATGTTATCTAGGTTTTATGTGTCTTGTCAAAGGTCTTAAAGTAATCCATGGTAAGGTGTCGGCTATTCATAACTTTCCGGTACCTATTAACGTAAAGGGGGATACAGCACTTTGGCGCTGTAGTGGGTATTACAATCGTATGTAAATATGTAACTCTTCAATCATGACAGCTCCTTTAACAGATCTTACGAAGAAGGGCGTAGATTTATTATGGTCTAAAAAGCATCAACAGGCGTTCGTATCTTAAAAGCGGAATAATGCAGCTTACCTAACTTAAAAATCCCTGATTTTAAATAAGGAATTTTTTTTTTATTGCAACAGACGCCTCGGACCAAGGGGTAATAGAGGGATACTACTTCAGCAATATGATAAACAGTTCTTTCCTATAAGCTTTTTATCACGTAAACTAAAGCCCTCTGAAAGTAAAATATGCAGTAATAGGCAAGGAAGGGCTAGGTATCTTTAACTCACTAGTACATCTTAAGTTCATAATCTATGGCTATCCTGATAAAGTCCTTACTGAAACATGAGTCCTTTACCGAGTTTTTCAAAGGCTTTAATCACAGTCCAAAAGGAACTCGGTGACAAAATGATCATTCAGGTCTTTGGAGCCAAGATAAGATATCTACCTGGGAAAGCAAAATATCATAGCTGACGCATTATCCCGCAATCCCGCACCATACAGCAAAGAACCATTAATTAGACTAAAAGATATAGAAACATCCGTGCCTATTGTTAAAAACCGTATCTAAACAAGAAAATTCCTTAACACAAGAGATCGCGAGCATTGAATATCTGGGTCGGAGCGCAGAACTGTTACAAACTGAACAAAGCAAGTGTCAACAGTGATAAGCAAAACAATAAACACCAAACAATAAACACTTCGAACGGAAACAAGGTCAGCAGCTAAGCAAAACCAATAAACACTTCAAACGGAAACAGGGTCAGCGGCTAAGCAAACCAATAAACACTTCGAGCAGAAACCCTAAAGCAAAATACATTTAAAGTATGTGTATCAGAATAATGTAATCAAATGTAATATTATATGTAGGGTCCGTGACGAGGAAAACCCGAAGAACCACAGCAGATGATAACGACCAGGTAGTAATAATAATCTCTTCATACCATCGTCATAAACTGGAGCATTCCGTCATCCAGGGTTCCCTCCTATGTCACAGAAAGCCAAATCACTGGTTTACTGGCCTACAATGCTTACAGATATAAAAAGCACATAACTAATTGTAACTTGTGTCATGAAAAACAAGGGATACACTAAGACACCTGTCAGTTTAGGGCCTATCCTGTGCCAAATCAATCCTTGAAAGAATATACGTAGAATTATTAACAGAATTACGAGTCTGACAGAGGGAATAAACACTTCTTATAGTGTTAATAGTTACCTTGACACGTTATATAGAATTAATAGCACTAAACACACAGCAATTGAGTGCGTTAGGAATATTTGAGTGCTAAATCAGTAATATGGAATTCAACACATAATAATCTGTGACTCGGGTGGTGTAAATCAATAATAATCTTTAACGTTGTGTGAATTCCTTTCCATTAAGAAAACCAATAATATATTTTATCACCCAGAGTCAATCGGTTTGGTAGAATACCGGATAATTAAATAGGAAGTGTCAATGTCTTACGAGTTACACTCGGATATTGGATCCGAACTGGATTATAGCGGTTCTCGCGGTTTTAAATACCTTTATCATTTATATCTTGTATCTATAGAATTGATGCCGCAAGTAGCCTTATACGGTACGCCGCTAGAACACTTTTCCACATATTCAAGCCAACCATTAATTTATCAAATATATATAAAAAAAAAATAAATAAATAAATATAAAAATAAAATAAATATGGATACAAGTGGAGTCAATATAATACACTCCGTAAGAAGTCGGAAGGGTTACAAATTATAATAAAAAAGGAATCACGATAAAATCAATAAGCAAAACGTAACCATAGATTAATTGAATATCCAAATATATATGCGTAAAGATTTGAACTCTAACTTAACGCTTTAGTAATGACAAATAAGCTAAAAGTTCAAACACATATCCAAAACCTACTGACATATTGTCTGTCCCGGTGATTTATATTCGTAATCAATGAAAAAAAAAAAAAATAATAATAATAATAAATAAATAAATAAATAAATAAAATAAAATAAAAAGAGATTTTAAAGTCAGGAAGTCTAGAAGTGAAAATGTTATCTATGAATAATCCTATATGAATCTTATACAGGGCTAATAATATATATAGAATTTGTATGGAAACCTTTTTCATAATAGTTTGAATAAGGAATATTTAATTTAACATAATTACAATATGCAGATTTCCAACATGAAACTAATATATTGTTCAAATTTTGGTACTGTGTTTTTTTTTTTCAGACATTCTTTTCGTGTGGGTCGAGTATTAAAAGATAATAAATTTATCCTAAAGTCGTATTTATTACAGCAAGTAACGTAACTCTTAGCTGGCTGAGAAGCAATCTCCTGCCAAGTGACGACGTCATCATTGCCGTATCAGTATTTGTTCCTTTTAACCTCAATAATCTGCTTACACAGGCTTCATCTCGCGCTTGCAAAAGGAGATTGACTGGAGAAAGGAATGCTTAGCCCGAACTTCTCATGGGCAAGGCAGACGTTAGGTACAAGTGTCTATCGGTATGCGCAATGCAAACTTGCAATCATTTTAAAATTAATAAACAAAATAAGGAAATAGAATTTCTATAACATCAAAATGATTAATTTTCTGAAACCTCATAGACATTTAGAAGTATCACGATAGGATATGGATTATTTACTTGCAACATTAGCTTATTACAAATCCAGGTAAATCACATTCATGGGAAAATGTTACATTTCTTGAAAACCCAAAGTTTATATAGAAATTAGTTACATAGTAGGTTTTTCGTTGCATCTCCTACCTATTAATAAAGTTTTTAAAAGTTAACCTCAGAGGATGCGCACGAGAAAATTTAATATGAAACTTTTGTTAGGGCACATAGAATCATGATTAATCTTTTCTTTGACTCTTATGTTGCCTGGCAATCTTACAATTAGCTCCGTTTTCCACTTCTTTGTCTAGTAACTTACTACAGTAATATCGAATTTTCTTTGAGATTCGTAATGATATCATTTATTTTTATAATATGGATATTTTTACAAGTCATCATAGACCTGGATAGGTTCACTCATTGTTAATGCCATGGATAAAAAAAGTTTGTACAGCGGATTCTTTTGAATTCCAAAATATCAGCGAATTCATGTGGGTTACGTCTGGTCTAAATGGCTCTCTCCCCCCCTGTATTTGGATGTCGTCTGAATTTACTTTGCCCTTGTGACAAGTATAATTTCACTTGCAGGTGATTAATGGAACCTGGTTACAGTATCCTGCAGTACGAGAGTTTCACATCGCAATCTTCAAAAAATCGTTCGTCGCAGCGGACGACTACCGTCAAGTAACAACCGCCTACAATGTGAAAGGAATTTCATGGACTTCTTTGACCGACACCGTATCTCGTCGTTAATCTCGACCGACACCGTATCTCGTCGTTAATCTCGTTTTAATGCGGAATGCTCCGGCGGCTGTCGGAATCGACTACGAAAGGGACATACTTCCGACAATTACGACCCGAAGGATATTCAACTCTACTTTGCTGGCGAAGGACTCGTGCTGGGATGATCTATTCATCGCGAACGTAATCGTGTAGCTTAGGATGCAGAGAATAAGTATGAGCGCAATACAGAATGTTGGACCCGCCCAGGCAAATTTTCCCCTTGTTTTAACCCTGTGAAATAGGCCGTTTCATTGGGCTATAGGTGGTTGTCTGGAACTGTGTAATGGACGAAAAGAAAAGTTGTTCGAACGCTAGTGAAGTAGTATAACCTCGGTCATGTATCCTATATATATAAAGTATCATGTCCTCTATATATAAATATAAAGATCATAAATAACAGAATCTAAATATATTTTTGCGTGTACGCACTAGGAATCTATATATAAATGATCATAAATAACAGAATCGAAATATATTTTTTTTGCGTGTACGCACTAGGAATCTATATATAAATGATCATAAATAACGGAATCGAAATATATCTTTGCGTGTACGCAATAGGAATCTATTTAAAGTGCACATATATTAATCATAATTATATGAATCCATATACATATGTATAAACAAATCAGGTAGCCTATAATCAATCTGTTACCTTTTTATCTTACCAATATCTGCAGTTATATGAGTTAGTATAATTGATTAATGTATCAGATATATAACATTTAGCATAAAAATCAACGAATCAATCAGCATAAACATTAATAATTTTATCAATTCATATATGAAATTTTTTATCAGTTAAAAATATGATTTTTATCATGTTAATCTTCATCTATGCAATTATCAGAGTACATTAGTATTTTCTGTAGCATATGTATCTTAATGAGATGAAGTGAAAAAAACTGTATCATTATATATCAAGTGATCACTATTATTTACCAATATCATTGTTTTATATTTTATTACTTGAATCAATTCATGTACACAATGAATTTTATTTATTATATATATTATATTCACATAGTGTCTGTATCACACTCCTATAAGTCAGATGCAAGTCAAGTTTGAGTAATATTCAGTAGCTGGTTTTGGTAGCTGACCGAGCTGATGTAAGTGTTTACATAATAAAAATATGGAATGTTAGTCCATATATATAAAAGTCTAAAACTAAAGAGGTCAACCAGATTGCTTGCAGGAATGTGATCAGACTAGAGACGCTAAAGATGACGTATACAATAAGTATGTAGGCTAAGATAACATGCCGTCACCTGTAGTCATTCAATTGTTTATAAACATTAGTCCAAGCTCCCTGCTTGAGACAACTACCCCGACCTATAATTCAAACGGCCTACGTGATCTGTAGCGTGTCTCATTTTGATTGTGTGTTCGTATGTAACTATGTCATCGATAGTATGTTCATATGTTCGTGCTACTATCTGCTTCCTTCATAAACTTGTAACAGAGATGTAGAACAGGCAGAACAGAGTTAGCTATCGTCATTAGAAGACCTGTATCTCTTTACCTAAGCTTTTATCATGTAGAGAGAACAGAAGTAGCCATCATCATTGGCAGAAGCGATCAAGCTATCGTTATTAGAGACTTGTACAATCATATCTGATCTTCAGCATGTAAAACTTCAGAAGAATATATCTATTTTCATACTTCGTGTTTTCTACAAGAACCTCCTCACCATGAGTTTAACACATCATCGTCGTAACCAAGAAGATAATATATATATATATATATACACTATAATATATATATATATAGTATATATATAATATTATATATATGTATATATATAAGTCATATCACATTACCGTGATTCATATACATATATCGAGCTATAAATGGTCCTTTAATATCTAATTCGCTCTACCTCGGAATTAATATATTTTTCATATATGTTTAACCGAAGGTGAATTTATTCAGCGATAATAGAATTGCCGGCTGACTGGCACGAACCATCGACATCTTCAATTCCAGGACTGGCAGTGAAGCCTTAGCCAACCCCACCACCGGTGGCTAAGGCTTCACCTGCCAGTCCTGGACTTGAAGATGTCGATGGTTCGTCCCCGTTGGCCGGCAATTCTATATCGCTGAATAAATTCACCTTCGGTTAAACATATATGAAAATATATTAATTCCGAGGTAGAGCGGGAATTAGATATTAAAAGGCATTTGTAGCTCGATATATATATATATATACTATATATATATATATATATATATCATATACTTATACTTATGTGTGTATGTATGCGCGTGAATGCACAGAAACACCACATCACCCAACAGAAAACGGCCAACAATATCGCGAAAGTACAACACTACTCTCTCTCCAAGCATGCCGAGAGCTACGAGATATATATATCAATATTTACAAAATATGGCGAGCAAATAAAAAAAAATTCTAGAAATTCATTAGAACTTTCCGGCAGAAGGGATTTTGCGTCGATTGGATTATCACGGTCTTGAGCAAATGATTACGACGAAAGAATAATAGGTTCATTCAAATGCTGTTCGTATGTGTATGTTTCGGAGTGAGGTGCGGCATGCGAGCATGTTGTGTGTTATCAAAATGAAACGGGTAGACGTTCGCAATATCTTGTTTAAGGCACATGAGTTTTTTTTTTTTCATTCTTCTTTTTTATGGAAATACCATGACTATTGAAAAACACGGAGCACGGTTAAGTCGTGAAACAATCTCACTTTATTATTATTATTTTGCGAGATGTAATAACTTAAAGCCGGGACCAGCAAATCTGAAGGTTTCATATCGTTACTTAGCAACCTACCGGCCAACAATACGTCTGTTTGTATGGTGTTTTGACGTTGTACGGAACCAGTGGTTATTCAGCAACGGGACCAACGGCTTTTAGTACGGGACTTCCGAACCACGTCGAGAGTGAACTTCTATCGCCAGAAATACACATCTCTCACCCCTCAGTGTAATGCCCGAGAATCGAACTTCGCGGCCAACGAGGTGGCACGCCAACACCATACCAACCACGCCACTGAGGAGTTAATACGTATGAACCATGAGCGGTAGGCTGTCAGGCCACGATAATGTAACCAATGGACTCGATGGTATATTTTTATCAATATTATTGAATAAACAAATTATAAATAGAGAAACAAAAAAGGAAACTTGTGCGGAAGAGAGAACGTAACGTGACATAACTACCCGAAATAAACATTAAAGCGTTTCAAAGGAATAGGCAATCGAAAAACAATCATAGACCCAAATCTCATATCACGACCTGAACTCAGATTCAGAAAATCTTCATTCGAGTAAAAAAAAAAAAAAATAGAAAGAAAAAGAAAACTTAGACCAGTTTAGAAGACAAAAGAAAGTTGGAGCGTGGGAGGAGGAGGGGAGGAGGGGGAAAGGGGAGAGGGTGGGAGATAAAGGAAAAACACACACACGAACTCCTCTTCTATCAAGCTTGAACCGGAAGGAGAAAGTTTAAGGGACTTGGAGGAATATTGAGCTGGCTGGTTCCGGGCGCGCCCGTGTCGGAGGAGCGAACACCTGCTACGGGAAAAGTGATAGGAGAGAAAGTTATGAAAATCAAATGTTTTCGGAATCTTTGCCTTCCTGAGTCTCGTCCGAGAAAGTTCCCCCAAAAAAAAAAAAAAAAAAAAAAAAAAAAAGAAAAAAAAAAAAAAAAAAAAAAAAAAAAAAAATAGTAAAAAAAAAAACTACTAAAAAAAAACACACACACACACACTAAACTTTAAAAAAAACTACTCTACTAAAAAAAAAAAACCTCTACTTAAAAAAAAGTACTCTCCACTTAAAATAATACTACTCTCTACTTTCTCCCAAAACAAACATTTTGCTCTCTCTTTTATGTGACACAGACTAAAGCCCCTCCCACAGGAGGGGCAAATGCACGACGGGCAGACACTTACCAATTTTGCGGATGGATAGCGATCACGAGCGTAGTTTAAGTCATATGTAGGTTCAACTGCCTGCCTTGGAATATTTGATCTGGTAACACTGTTTAAAAGCGAGACATCAGGGTAAGATTTAACTATGAATAGACAGACAATGATTTTTCACTGTGGTTTGGCTACAAAGAGCACATTCGGCTCTAAAGAAAATGACAAGAGGGAGTTGGAATGGTTGGACAGCAGAATGGAAAAAAAGGAATGATCACGAAGGTAAAGTAAATGGTGAGAAGTGGGACGACTTATATCACTTCAAGTAATGCTTACAGTGCACTACGTCAAGGGCATGACGGCGCTACCCACCTATGGGGGAAATCAAATTCTTATTAAGTTATTAAGGAATATTGGGCTGCTGAGGGAAAAGTGCTCTCTCTCTCTCTATCTGTGTGTGTGTGTGTGACCAAAAGGTGTGTGTGATCAGAACTCTCTCACTCTCATTCTCTCTCTCTCGCTATGACGCAGGGTATCAGGTCAGAAATCTCTACTCTCTCTCTCTCTCTGAACTCGGGGTATCCGATCAGAACTCTCTCTTACTCTCTTTCTCCATGGTATCAGATCAAAAATCTCTAACCTATCTCTCTCTCAACTCCGGGTATCCCATCTGTGATTTCTGAAAGATGCTCTGACCGGAAGCGCACCTGTTAATGTTGTTTTTGTTGTTGTTGTCGCTTTTGAAACAACTGCCGTTCCGTCACCCAGACTGTTTCCCCAAAGTTA
>NC_087209.1:60559413-60566913 GCF_015104395.2 Macrobrachium nipponense
GAAAATATGCGGGTAAAGGATGGCATAGAAAGACCATAAACAGACGAAATTGGAAGGACATGTCTCAGGCCTTTGTCCTACAATGGATTAGCAACGGCTGATGATGATGATGATGATGATGATGATGATGAATGATGATGATGATATATATATATATAGATATATATATATATATATATATATATATATATATATATATATATATATATATATATACAGAGAGAGAAAGACTTGGAACAATTTATATTTTTTTGCCCCATTATTTCAAGTGGTTGTATTTATTCATACACTGTTAAATATTGAACAAAATATAGCAAAGGAGATAGTGATAGACTGTCAGAATATCAATATTTTCATTGTATTCAGGTATACTCAAGTCAAAACTCAACGCCGGAAATATGATAAAAGCCATAAACACATGGGCAGTGCCAGTAATCAGATACAGCGCAGGAATAGTGGAATGGACGAAGGCAGAACTCTGCAGCATAGATCAGAATGCCAAGAAACATATGACAATACACAAAGCACTACACCCAAGAGCAAATACGGACAGACTATACATAACACGAAAGGAAGGAGGGAGAGGACTACTAAGCATAGAGGACTGCGTCAACATCGAGAACAGAGCACTGGGGCAATATCTGAAAACCAGTGAAGACGAGTGGCTAAAGAGTGCATGGGAAGGACTAATAAAAGTAGACGAAGACCCAGAAATATACAGAGACAGGAGAATGACAGACAGAACAGAGGACTGGCACAACAAACCAATGCATGGACAATACATGAGACAGACTAAAGAACTAGCCAGCGATGACACATGGCAATGGTTACAGAGGGGAGAGCTAAAGAAGGAAACTGAAGGAATGATAACAGCGGCACAAGATCAGGCCCTAAGAACCAGATATGTTCAAAGAACGATAGACGGAAATAACATCTCTCCCATATGTAGGAAGTGCAATACGAAAAATGAAACCATAAACCACATAGCAAGCGAATATCCGGCACTTGCACAGAACCAGTACATAAAGAGGCATGATTCAGTGGCAAAAGCCCTCCACTGGAGTCTGTGCAAGAAACATCAGCTACCTTGCAGTAATAAGTGGTACGAGCACCAACCTGAGGGAGTGATAGAAAACCGATCAGGCAAAGATCCTCTGGGACTTTGTATCAGAACGGACAGGGTGATACGTGCATACAGACCAGACGGTGACGTTGATTGACAAAGTCAAGAAGAAAGTATCACTCATTGATGTCGCAATACCATGGGACACCAGAGTTGAAGAGAAAGAGAAGGGGAAAAAATGGATGAAGTATCAAGATCTGAAAATAGAAATAATAAGGATATGGGATATGCCAGTGGAAATCGTACCCATAATCATAGGAGCACTAGGCACGATCCCAAGATCCCTGAAAAGGAATCTAGAAAAAATAGAGGGCTGAAGTAGCTCCAGGACTCATGCAGAAGAGTGTGATCCTAGAAACGGCACACATAGTAAGAAGAGTGATGGACTCCTAAGGAGGAAGGATGCAACCCGGAACCCCACACTTTAAATACCACCCAGTCGAATTGGAGGACTGTGATAGAGCAAAAAAAAAAAAATTATAATAATAATAATAATAATAATAATAATAATAATGTGAAAGGAGTTGACCCTCTTTTTTTTAATCAAGTTCTGTTAAGAATAGCAGCATTAGTGGCATTAATTATATATACTTTTCTCTTATCTTCACGGCCGATATCTGCAAAGATCTGGCCGATGTACATAATATGGCTGAGGGGAAAAGGCGATAGTTCTGAAAAATTATCGTCGCGTTTTATTCTGCTTCACGCGGTTCGAAGTTGAACCAACTCCGGCTCAGTCAGACTTGCTAATGGAGTAAAAAATGTGCCCCCTAACCCCAACCCCTCTCTCTCTGAGTTTTTTTTTTTCTCACTGGTCTATAAAACTGTCGCTTTTTGTGTCCGTGAACTCTGTGGTTTTGAAATATGGTAATTAAACCAACATAGTGATTATTAACCAGCTATCTCTCTCTCTCTCTCTTACTGCTGAGCATTCATGAGAATTGTGGAAAATCTGTTTATTTCAAGATGTATTTGAAATTAGTTTGGAATGTGAGGAGCCAGTTTTGTGGAACTTTGAAATGAGGAATAACTGGATATATATATATATATATATATATATATATATATATATATATATATATATATATATATATATATATATATATATATATAAATGCTGTGATGGCAGTAACTTTTGAATTAATCTATATTACAGATTCATAAGTTTTCTCCTTGGAACTTGTGGGAGAACACGCTGTTTTACTGATAGTTAGATAAATGGATATAAAGATAGGTAGATAGATAGACAGACAGAACCCCCTTCCCCCCACCCATCAAAAGAAAGATGAATAACACTTAATTTCTCACTTAAATAACCACTAACACATTTTTGCCACTAAAATCTGAAAAAAAAGCTAATACTTCCCCATCAAAACATACCGCTCTAACCGCCTTCTTCTTCGATACCATCAGCGGCCCACCCACCAAATTCGCCGCCGGGCGGCTAAATGTTTAATCAGGGAAATGGATTTATAATATTCAGAATCTAATCTGGGAACCGAGTGATTCAAGTCCTCAGTTCCAGTCGCCGTGATTCGGCTGTTGATATTTCATTACGAGGCGGAATTACTCACTCGGCTCTCTGTTGAGGTATACCTACTACGAGTGCAAGGAATGCGCTTCAGGGAGTTTGTTTGAATTATTACAAAGAAGCGCCGTATGAATTTTAACTTGCTCGGGGAGTAATCCTACTTTGTTGTTGTTGTTGTTGGGAGCCGGGTAGGGAAGGTCTATGGAAGAGCCTTTAATCAAAAAGGTCTGAAAAAGGTGTTTCGCGTCGAGTTAAACATACAGCAATTTTAGGACAGGATATTTATGTTTGTTTGTTTTTCATGGTGTTTTTACGTTGCATGGAACCAGTGGTTATTCAGCAACGGGACCAGCGGCTTTACGTGACTTCCGAACCACGTCAAGAGTGAACTTCTGTCACCAGAAATACAGATCTCTCACACCTCAACGGAATGCCCGAGAATAGAACTCGCGGCCACCGAGGTGGCAAGCCAAGAGGTGCTCGATAGGATATTTATGATTTATTTATTAGAATGAAAATGTAAACAATAAATAATGTGCATATTAAACAAACACAGAAATATTACTTCTAATAAAATATATCGTATTTACTTTAATTTTTCGTTGGTAAAGTAAGGCTCTATCTGACCGTAGATTTTAGCATGTTTTAATTTACGTTAAAGGTATGGCATATAATATTTATAATTTATGCGTGAAGCGAAAATCTTGCAAGCGTCACGGAAGCTCGAGGCCGGATCACGCCTTGTTTAAATACAAGAAGTTTTTCATTTCATTTTGGAAAATGCATTTCTAGAAGTATTTAATTATTGTAAAGAAACTTATCAGTTTTTATGCTCAATGATTATGCTTTTCATACTGAAAAAAAAATTTAATTACAATATTAAAAAAAATTAGTAAAGAATTACTATAGTAGATTCACATCAACCGTGCATTTGATGTCTAGGCCAGTCCCTTACGACGCTCCTGATTGGCTGTTGATAAGCCAGTCACAGGGCTGGAAACTCTCAGTCTCTCGAGAGAGTTCACATGGGTAGGATCTATGTTCCACCTCTCCTGTGGGATACGTCTTTCATAGTATCCCTTAGGAGAGGTGGAACATACATCCTGCCTATGTGAACTCACGAGAGAGGCTGAGAGTTTCCAGCCCTGTGATTGGCTTATCAACAGCCAATGAGAAGCGTCGTAAGGGACTGGCCTAGACATCAAATGCACAGTTGATGTGAATCTACTATTGTAATTATATCTAACTTTATAAGTATATTTTACAATGGTCTGTGATTCCATTCAGATACAAAATATAACTGAGGACGGTGATATAAAAGACATTTTGGAATTGCAGAAACTTACGAATGCTCTGTTAATTAAAACAATATTACGAAAAAGAAAAAAAAATTCAAGTTGACCTTTATAACGAGTTTAGCCTGACCCAGTTTCAGAAGTTGGAAATTTTCGAAAGCTCACTAAAAGAAAAATTTAGCAAATAAAAAAAGAGCAATATATTTAGTTGTTTTTTTTTTTTATAAGAGAGAAAGTATTGCCCATTCAGAAATCCTGAAATTTTCTGAATATTGCGAAAACCCTTGGAGAAAAAAACTTATAATTTTTTTTTTACAAATTATTAACTAGTCCATTGCGAGAGCAACCAAGTTTCACCAAGCTCCAAAAATCAAAAATTTCGAAAAGAAAAATCATGAAGAGCAAAAAAAAAAAAAAAAAAAAAAAAAAAATAAAAAAAATGTCAAAAAACCAACCCAGTTTCTAAGAGAGTTCTTTCATATCACAGAGCGAACAGGAAAGAAAGAAATACACGGAAGGTCCATTTTTTTTATTTTTTTTAATTTTTTTTTTACTCTTAATGGCAAAGAATGCTAATCTTAATTGAATCTCTGCCAGCTCAGCTGCAAAACCGTTATTTCTGAAAACGTTCAAGAAAACGTAAATTGCCCTCGTGTTTCAACAGCTCTCAAGGTGAGAGCAGTTGGAAAAGAAGAGGAGGAGGAGGAGGAGGAGGAGGAGGAGGAGGAGGAGGAGGAGGAGGAGGAGGAAGAGGAAGAGGAAGAGGAAGAGTAAGAGGAAGAGTGGGAGGAGGAGGTGAGACAGACAGTCAGACTTGAGAAGGCAAACAAGGAGATGCATGTTCAAGGCATAAAGAGTTTTATATATATAAAACATTTCGTTCTTCCACCGTGAACTGAACGCTTTTGCACAAACACTTCCTTCCACTCTATCAAGCATAATCAATTTGTTTTCGTCATGAAAAGTGCTATGATCTTCTTCATGATAACGCAATCTACCAGAACACCTTCAATTAATCATAGCCCAAACATCTGTCGATAAAGGGGACAGGTTACCTGTTGCACTTAACTCTATTCTGCCTCTTTATATGGAACAATGTATCGTCTTCGCTTACTTGGGGAATAAGCCTACAGACTACTTTGTTGTTGTTGTTGTTGTTCTTGTTGAGGTTAAGGAAGGCCTATGGAAAAGCTTAAAAAGGCCTGTTTCTTAAAAAGGTGTTTCGCGTTGAGTTAATGATACAGGAATTTTAGGATAGGATATTTATGATCGATTTATTAGAATGAAAATTTATAAAATAAATAATATGCATTTCAAGCAGTACAGAACAGTTATTTCTGATAAAACATAGCGTGTTTATTTTAATTTTCGTCGGTGAAACGACGTGCAATTTAACCATAGATTTTAGCGTGCGCACGTGTAAGCTGCAAGTCGGATCATGCCATGTTTTCCGGCTTATTGCTTGATGTAATTGCATTTGGGAATCCTAATATTAAGTTTGGAGTTATGTGTTGTTTAGTGGGTTTAAGTTAGGGTGGCTTAATGCCAGAAAGTATTGAAGTGTTGGTAAATAGAGGATTCTTGTTTTTTTTATGTGGCAACTCTACCCATTGAAACAACGCATAGAAATAGCCGTATTCTTATTAATGTATATCACCCCCCAAGCCAAATTAGGAATAAATTGATGTATAACCTACTTTTGCTTCAGCCTGACTTTGTCTCAACAAATTGGATCATTTGTTTGTTTGTATGGTGTTTTTACGTTGCATGGAACCAGTGCTTATTCAGCAACAAGACCAACGGCTTTACGTGACTTCCGAACCACGTCTACAGTGAACTTCTATCACCAGAAATACACATCTCTCCCCCCTCAGAAGAATGTCCGAGAATCGAAGTAGCGGCCACCGAGGTGGCACGCCAACACCATACCGACCACGCCACCAAGGCGCTTACAAACTGGATAATAAATATGATGGCTTTTGCAACAAAAATTAACTTTTGAAAAAGCTGTTCTATATCCTTCAAAACAAAATATTTCATGATGGCGAGTGTTTTTTTTAAAAAGGATGCTTGAAAATAAAAAGACAAATTATTCTACAATAACAACGCTGAATAAAAGATATACCAAATTCACCTAAACGGACCCAACGCCTGCGAATATTCCAATAATTTATATTGTTCCCGATTGTACAGAGCCTCAAGTTGTTGCCAGCAAAGTGGTCCCTGAATTTGTTTCGTTGGTGCACTAGAGACGGCATCAAGCAAATTGCCATTCTGTAGCTGAGTTTCTTCTGTTTAAATATTCTTAAGAACATTCCTTGAGAAGTCTTCCAATAAGGTATTTTGAGCTTTTAAATATTGCTATTGAAGAGAGAGCTATGGACTTGATTCGTTCTTGTAAAAGAAATGACCCTGTACAAACTAATATGAATGTGACAGATGTGACTGCTTAGGTCTCAGTGATAACTTGTAATTTTCAATTACCCAATGTTTCATTTAAAGCCATAAATATCCTATATAAAGGTATACAAAATCTAAGGGTTTCTTGAGGTTCTGGAACCCTACCATGGTATGATACCTTTAAAATAAAACGGACGGACAGTTGACAGCTAGGTTGCCAGTGCCTGATACTGAAAATTTCACACAAGCTGGTCCTTGGACGTAATCAAATGTTTGGGGAGATGTGTTTTATAAATAAGTACTACATAAGTCTGATAATTAGCATAAGGATTCCATAAGTCTAATATATAATCATATGACTGGTGTGTCTGAAAAATGAAAGAATTTTTATATTTGTATTAAACAAATACTAGTATCCGGTGTGTCTGAATGTAAACGAGGAATAAAAAAAAATGTAGTTTAATATTAGCTACAAGTGAGAGAACGCTACACCAAAAGAAATGACCTACTCGGAGGCTTCCCACTCTAGCTAATAAATGAAAACGCATAAAAAATTTAAAAATAAAAATCAGATAACGTACAAGGCTAGAGGATGAGAGTATGAAAAAGATCTCGTAATTCACTTCTTCTTCTTCTCCCTCTCTCTCTCTCTTTTTTTTTCTTTTTTTTAAGGAATCTAATTGCAAAGACCTTTCTTCATTATAATTGAATCTGAGTAAGCTCAGCAACAGAAACGTTTCCACTTTAAAATTCCTGAGAGGAAGTAAATTATGCTCATGTATCAAGTGCCCAGCTTTTTTCCCCCCAGGGCTAGATGATGAAATAAAGAGAGAGAGAGAGAGAGAGAGAGAGAGAGAGAGAGAGAGAGAGAGAGGGGGAGGGGGGGGGGGGGGTGATGGGCTTTAGATATTAACTTCAAGTCTATCTCGCTCTCTCTCTCTGGATATTCTCATTAATTTTAGGAGAGAGAGAGAGAGAGAGAGAGAGAGAGAGAGAGAGAGAGGTGATGGGCTTTAGATATTAACTTCAAGTCTATCTCGCTCTCTCTCTGGATATTCTCATTAATTTTAAAAGAGAGAGAGAGAGAGAGCGAGAGAGAGAGAGAGAGAGAGAGAGAGAGAGAGAGAGAGAGAGAGAGAGAGAGAGGTGGG
>NC_087209.1:60574413-60594413 GCF_015104395.2 Macrobrachium nipponense
GAGACTATTTCCATATTTCCTATTTGTCCGATTAAAAACCTTCGAAAACCAAATTATAATATTAAAACTAGTTTTTATAGAGAGAGAGAGAGAGAGAGAGAGAGAGAGAGAGAGAGAGAGAGAGAGAGAGAGAGAGATTAGATCAGATTATAAAATTTTTGGCACATAGCCAGCGCGGAGCCGAGGGCCATCGCGATATATATTAAAAAGAAAAAAAAAAAAAAAAAACCTCTCGCACATATAAATATGCACACAACCGATCTAAGATACAATTCATTCATTCATAAAAGTCAAACAAGAAACCTAAAACAAGAGAATAAAATTACAATTCGTTAAAAAAATTAATATTTCTTTAAAATGTCACAATTTGCTCTGCCTGAGCATATTCACCTAAAATATCGGCAAGTCTTATTTGCCAGCAAACAAGCTCTACGTTTGTTTCCAAAACGAGGGCACTCCACCAAAATATGCACCACAGTCAAATCCATCATTAGATACCCGTGAGTATATTTAGTGTGGCCAATACGCAATCTAGCTAAAACTATCTCGGACCTTCTATCCATCCGGCTATGAGTAGGCCTATAATCGACTTTAATTTAAGATTATTATCTAAAGTAGACCAGTGGGCCTGCCATTGGTCTCTACGATAAAATCAAATGGTACTTTTAAAATCACAAACAGGGACGCCCATGTTGTGCCTAAGCCTTGTTGCAGTCTTAGCTGCAGCGTCGGCTCGCTCATTTCCAACAATTCAAACATGGGACAGAGCCCAATAAAACCTAACAGAGAAACCTCTTCTATTAATTAAAAGATAAAACCAATCTTGTACCTCTTGCGCTAAAGGGTGGCAAGAGACCAGGCTTCTAAGAGAGGAGAAAACACTCAGAGTCTGTAAAAGTGGTAGAAACCTTGTTAGTACAAGACCTATAAAAAAAATATATTTAAGAGCAGTCAGAACTGCCAGCAGTTCAGCTGTAAAAACAGAGGAATCAGATGGAAGCTTCTTTTTAATGATATTATCACTTGTCACTAAGAGTGAGTTCCTCGCTGGACGAGTGGTTTTCGCGCTCGGCTGCCAATTCGGTGGTCCGAAGTTCGATTCCCGGCTCGGCCAACGCGGGATCAGAGGAATTTATTTCTGGTGATAGAAATTCATTTATCGATATAGTCTGGTTCGGATCCCACAATAAGCTGTAGGTCCCGTTGCTGGGTAACCAATTGGTTCATAGCCACGTAATAATATCTAATCCTTCGGGCCAGCCCTAGGAGAGCTGTTAAATATCTCAGTGGTCTGGTAAAACTAAGATATACTTTTTTTTCTCACTAAGAGCAACCAACACCATCAGAACCCTTCGAGCTATCAGTATATATATGATAAGAATCCCCATGTTTGGAAGCAAGGTCCAAGAAACTTGCCCTCAACTGATCACCAGAACTGTTGCTCCTGCTGTCCCTAATTGGACAGATCTCTAAGTACGGTCTATTCCAAGGCCCTGAAACTTCGAGGGCGAAATCTCAGCTACTGCAGGAGGAAGTAATCCCACCTCCCTGGCAGAGCTTGCCAGTCGAACTTCAAGCTGCTTTGGCAGTCTGGGTCTATTTGGGTCTCTATCAGTTGGTTCTTTAACATACTTATAGGTGGGGTTCAGCTTTGACGTAAGTACTCTTGATATGCATCTCAAGCGTAATTCCTCCCTACGGATAAATAGTGGGGGGAAAACCTGACTCAACATATAGGCTTTCCACTGCTGAAGTTCTATAGGCTCCCGTACAAATACATAAAGCCATATTATGGACAACATCTAATTTCTGCAGTGTTGTCTTGCATGCACAACCATAAACTTGACAACCATAATCAATTTTGCTTAGGCATAAAACCTGGTACATCCTCAAAAGGGTGATTCAATCTGCCCCCCAGTTAGGATTTGACACATTTTTAAGAATATTAAGATGAAGCTTCACGTTACACACAACTTCATTAACATGTTGAGTAAAAGTTAATCTTTAATCAAATGTAACACCTAGATACTTAATGGTATCTACATAAGGTAAAATCGAATCATTTAAAAATAACGTAGGGATCTCTTCCACTCTTCTTAATCGACAAAATCCTTTAGCTTTGGTTTTTTCTGGTGAAAATTTGAACCCTTTAGCACTGGCCCATAATGTTGCAGCATTAATAGCAGTCTGGATCTTTTGACAAGCTTCGACAGCTGTAAAGACCTACTACAGATTATTACATAATTATCAGCAAAGGCCAGACCATGAACCCCGACAGGAACTTGTTCTAGTAGACCGTTGACAGCTACATTAGAGTGTTGGACTAAGGACGCTTCCCTGAGGTAACCCTTCTTCTTGAGGGTAAGCAGAAGAAATGTAAGAACCCACTCTTACTTTCAGGTAACATTCTGACAAAAAATCTTTAAGACAATAGAACAAATTACCCACAATACCCCAGTCAACTAGTTGCATAAGGATACCCCCTCGCCAGGTAGTGTCGTAGGCTTTTTCTAGGTCAAAGAACACTACAATAGTCTGGTTTAGCATGGCAAAAGCATTCTGTATCTCCCGAGTAAGGAACATCAAAGGGTCAAAAGTACTTCTATTTTTCCTAAAGCCAAACTGCCGGTGAGATAAAAGATTCTTTGACTCCAAATACCACACAAGTCGAGCACTGACCATCCTCTCATATATCTTGCTAACACAACTAGTTAAAGAAATTGGCCTATAATTCTTAAAAAGGAAGGAATCTTTAACAGGTTTTAAAACAGGTACAATAATAGATATCTTCCAAGACTCTGGCGAAGCTCCTGAAAGCCAAAAACTGTTTAAAATGTCTAAAAGAAATTGTTTTGTACTTCTAGGCAGATTAAAAATCATTGTGTACAGTATATCATCTTCCCCAGGAGATGTTGGGGAAGATAACGAGATCGAATGATCTAATTCTTTCATGGTGAAAAGAAGATTATACGACGCTGAATTTGAACTAACAGGAGGAACAACCGTGGTACTGTCCCTAATATTTCTGAATGCAGGAGAGTAGTGTAGGGCACTACATATACTGGAGAAATGCCTACCAAAGGTTTCTGCAACTTCTCCAGAATCAGATATGAGGAAACCATCAATTTTCAATATAGGCAAGGGAGATGGAGAAAATTTCCCTTGCAGCTTTCGGATTCTGTTCCAGACTAATGACATAGGGGAATCATATTTCAGTTCACTTATGTATCTAATAAAGGATTCCCTCCTTGCTTTCTTAAATGTTTTCTTTTGCTTAGCAAGAGCTCTTTTATAGATAATTTTATTGGCTATGCAAGGATATCTACGATATCTCTTGTAGAAAGTTCTTGTTATCTTTTGGTTCAAGGCACATGCATCACTCCACCAATGTACTACAGGACGCCGAGGTTTACCAGAAGTTCGAGGAATAGACAGCATGGTGCCACACAGCAATATACTAATCAAATAATCATTAGCAGTGTTGGGCTCTGAAAATAATTTATTTCCTGATCAACTTCAGTAGAATTTTTTAATAATCCCCAGTTAGCCTCTCCTACCTTCCATTTGGGTAAACATGGAGATGGAATATTTTTTCATATACTTTAAATGAATGGGCAAATGATCATTCTTGTCTACTGCCCACTGGTAATCTAACCTCAAAGACGAAGAGCAGATAGTGAGGTCAATGGCCGAATCAGTATTGTGAAAAACATCATGTCTTGTAGGGGAACCATCATTCATTAAACTGATGTCATTTAAGTCAAGCAGTTGTTCTATTATTAAGACCCACAGGTCGGAGTTTGGCTCTCCCCAGAGGGTGTGCTTGGCATTATATTCCCCCATCAGAATGAAGGGTTGAGGAAGCTTGTCTATCAATGTTTGTAGATCGTTTAATTCTAGCTGACGGGGATTACCCTGCACATCCTACAATCTATTTTCTAATGATGGATCAAGGTATAGAGAACAAATAGTGATCCATTTATAATTGAAAATTTGAACTGCACAAGCCTGCAACACAGTGTTCAATTGAACAACCCTGTGATTAACCGACTTGCGGACTATGATGCCTGTGCCTCCCTGAGCACGTACACCCATCAGGAATAATTAAAACCTAAGTTGGGAGTGTGCTCTCCCAACTTTGTCTCCTGTAGACACATCACAGATAGATCATGTTCCTTAAACAGAACCCGAACTTGCTCTCTATTGGGTATAAAGCGACGGATGTTCCACTGCATGAGAGCCATTATTTAGAGGATGAAGGGATCTTGAAATTCTCTACTAATTTGGGAATTTGTGTCCTGGTGAGAGAGATCTTATCAGTTTTACCGGTACTTCTTGATCTAGATCTAGGTGTTACAGATATTTTAGATGATGGGCCTTCACTTGGCCTTTCAGTTTTGCTTTTGTTTTTCCTATGATGGCTGTGACCGTGAATGAGGAGAAGAGGGAGAAAGGGCCTCTTCTGACGAATAAAGAGAGCCTCCATCTCCTCACCGTCATCTCCACGGTGCCCTGTAATGTCAGGATCAGGTGAGGGCTCAATGTCTGGCAATGTTCTTGACAGAGAGAAGTCGTCAACATATTGAGGCCCAACTTGAACCCTTGAACCAACAAGGTCCCTTGGGTTGAACCGAGTCTCTGCAACATGAGGAGCCCCACCAGAGGGAGCCCGGGAAGGCCCAACAGGGGAGGCAAGGGAAGCCCCACCAGGAGGGGCGCGGGGTGCCCCACTAGAGGGGGCATGGGAAACCCCACCAGGGGGGCCTCGGGGAGCCCCACCAGAAAGAGCCCTAGAAGTAGCAGTATTCGATTTTTGTGCCTTCAAGGCATCTGAATAAGATTTCTTTGCCAACAGCTTTTTGGCCTGTCCCACACTGATGTGTTCGGCAATAGATTTTAATGATGCCTCTTGTTCTCTCTTGAATGCACTACATCTCTTATCACGGGCTCGATATTCACCCTTACAGTTCACACAAATTACCAGTCCAGAACATTCCTTGTGCTCAGGCTGGCCACATGATTCAAAAGTTTATTCCTGATACAAACATTAGAGGAGTGTCCAAAACCAAAACATTTAAAGCACTATAAGGGCGAACTTTCATAATTTCACTGTCAAGAACAATGTCTGATGGCAAATAAGAACTTACAAATGTTAAAATAAGCATTGACGAGCGAGGCACTTTGAAAACCTTCCAAACCACATCTGGACACATATTTAAAATTTCTTCTTCGCCCATTTCATAAAAGTCTTCATTAAAGATAACACTCTTTGCATAACTAAAATTATAGTGAGGATTTACCTCTTTTATCATACCCTCGGGATCAAGCTTCAAATTGAGGAGCATTACAGATTGAACATCTGTCTTGGTATGAACTAAAAAACTATTACGCCCAAAGCGAGTTACTTCTGGACTCCCAACATTGCCGATCTTCTGGCTTACCAACCTCTTCTTCACCTTGAAGAGATTGCCTCTCTCACTATGTGTTGTAATAATTAACCACTTAGCTGGGTCTGGTGATCTGGAGGTTTTACTTATTCTGCTAGGACCTTTAGTTTCATTTAGTGGTCTATAAATGTTAAGATACCTAGGGACCTCTTCTGCCACTACAAGTCCAACACTCATAGAATCTCACCTGAACTCTCTGTAGGCTCTGTGAGCTTCCGATTCGTTTTTGAAAAATATCCAGAATTCAAAAAAACATAATTTTTGCCAAGTCTATTTCGTAATTCTTTAATGTTCCCAAATTTGCAAAATTCATTAAATAGTGCCATAATTCCAGTCTAAAGGGACTGGTTTCACATACAAAATGGTAGTAACAAGGAGTTCATTTGAAAAAGGCTCCAAAGTCACAATGGAGGAATTACCAGAAATTTCCTTGTCCTTATCCTTGCCTAAGTCGTCAACAGAAGGTTTTACTAATGTCTCCATAAGACGAAGAATTGATAATTCGTCCAGGTAGGCCCCCACCCACCATGGAGCCACATTTAGAGGACAGTGTTATCCCATACAAGGATGGCCTAGGGGTACCACCCGGATATACAACCACTCCCATCAGTGCTTAAGGCGTCATGATGTCCATCGAGATAAGACCCAGCACTGAGGGCAGGGTTTGACATCTAAACTTTCCCTTCGCTCGACCACGTTGGGTACTCGAGTTCTACGGGTGAAGTGGCATGCCAACCATCCTCACCCTCCATCAAAACCAAAGAATAAGTCTAAATCATGTTCAAAACCAATCCAAAAGTCATCAACATAAAATCCATACCTTGTAGGGAGAGGAAGCAGAAAGATGAAATGTTTCTAGTAAAAGGAAAAGGGCTGACTTATTTTAGTTGGATCAACAGCTGGGCACCAAGGCCCAGCTAGAAAGCAGTTCCCACCAGACATCAAGAGCCGAGCAGCTGAACCCTAAGCCCCCCCCCCCCCCCCCACCATCCTCGGCAAGGCTTCAGTATCTGGAGAGAGAGTATGAATATATTTCCTACATGGCTGATCAAAAATTAACTCAAAATAATACCGATATTAAAATCTACTGTCGTCCATGAGAGAGAGAGAGAGAGAGGAGAGACGAGAGAGAGAGAGAGAGTATTTAATATTTTTTCTACATGGCTGATGAAAAATTAAATACCAAATAATACCGATATTAAATCTAATGTCGTCCGAGAGAGAGAGAGAGAGAGAGAGAGAGAGAGAGAGAGAGAGAGAGAGAGAGAGAGAGGATGAGAAGAGAGAGAGAGTTAATTAATATTTATTTCCTACATGGCTGATTAAAAATTGAACTCCAAATAATACCGATATTAAATATAATGTCGTCCCTGAGAAAGAGGAGAGAGAGAGAGAGAGAGAGAGAGAGAGAGAGAGAGAGAGAGAGACCGGGTGGGGTGGGGGGAAGGCCCGATTAAAATCCAATTTAACATTAACCACTTAATGTTAATGCTATTATCGCTCTCCTAATTAGATAAATTAATCCCCTTGTGTTCGGAATGATCGAAGCCATTTCTGCCGGACTTTTCAGGTACAAGATATTATCCCATTTGGTGGTAATACTCGACGAGTGTATAATTGCAAAACTAGGAAATCAGGTTCGATGACAATGAACGTCCTGCTTTGTTTCTTTAAACACCACACACACACACACTATATAATTATATAGTCTTAGCTATATATATATATAGGATATATATATCTTAGATAAGTATATATAAGTAATAATATTATACGTTAATATATATAATATATAATATAATATATCTATATATAATATATATATATATATAGATATATAAAGTATATATATACAGTTATATCTATATATATAAATCTATATGAATATAGATAGATATATATATGTGTGTATATTATACTTCATATGATATATATACTATATATATATATATCGTATAGTATATATATAAAGTATTATATATACATTATAATATTAATATCATATATATATATAATATTAATAATAATATATATTATATATATATAAAGTATATATATACATTATATATATATATATATATATATATATATATATTATATCTTTTTGTCATAAGCAATCGTAAGTTTCAGATCCATTCTCATCAAAGCATAATATTATGACGTTTGTACTTGTCAGTATCCTAATAAAGACCCCTAATAAAAACCATTTCTCTGAAATGTCCTTCTTTTCGCCCAGAATATATTATTACGATGTCAGGGTCATACAGTTGACGACCTCAGAACTATTGTTAAAAAGGAAGTATATAAATGGAAATGGTTCACATAGGAAAATAAACAAATTTTATGATTCTGCTTTCAAATGGTATTAAAATTCTCTCTCTTTCAGTAAATGTCAAAGATTTTCTTTAATAAATGTTAATAACTCACACTTTGACCATCGTTAAAAAAATTCTCTCTCTCTCGGTAAATAAATGTCTAAGATTTTTGAAGTAAATGGTAATAACTCACACCTCGACCATCATTAAAAAAAATTATCTCTCTCTCTCTTCAAGTAAATATCTAAGATCTTTTAAAATCAATGTTAATAACTCGCACCTCAACCATCATTTAAAAATGCTTTCTCTCTCTCTCGCGGTAAATGCCAAAGATGATTTTTTAAATTATTAATACTCCACACCTCAACCATCACTAAAAAAAAAAAAATTCTCTCTCTCTCTTGACTATCCTCTAGTTTTGAAGCCTGCCTCTCAGATATTCAGAGCTATTTCAAATGACTTGGTTTGTCTATCCGTTAAAATGTCAGGGATAAAGCATTCTGGAGTCCTCTGACAAACTTATCAATCAATTCTAATAAAAAAATATTTTTCTCTTTAAGCTGTACGAAACTTCTCCATTTCCATCTGTGAATTATTTACGTTTTTCTTATTTATGCACATTGGATATTTACCATCATCCAGATTCCATAAATGTTTTTTGTATTGGCAAGATATTTCGGAACAGTATTAGCAAAAAGAGTTACAAGGAGTTACAAGGATTAGGATGTCTCAAAGACTTATTAGTCCGTGCGCTCACTTATTTCTAAGAGCAGGTTTTACTATTCATTCACAGTGTCCTAATGATTTCGTCTAACTTTCTTTTAAACTCTTCCACACCGTTGCTGTTTACAACTTCTGGTGGCAGTTTATTCCATGTGTCACATATCTTTTATGTAAAGAAGTTCCCACAATGGGATGTGTTGTATCTCTTCAGTTCTAGTTTCTATCCATTATTTATTTGTCTTATTTTCGTTTAATGTGATGGGATTACTGTGTACTTTTGGTATGCCTTTCATTATTTTGAATGTTTCCGTTAGCTGTCCTCGCCATCGTCGTGTTTCTAAGCCATACATGTTCAGGTTCTCTAGTCGTCTTTGGTAACCTATTTTCCTGATGGATGGGATTAAATTTGTGGTTCTTGCTTGTACCCTTTCTCGTCTACTTATGTCCTTTCTTAGTGTTGGTGACCAAAACTGTACTGCATATTGAAGATGAGGTCTAACTATTGATGTGTAGAGCTGCAGCACCGTTTCCTTGTTTCTGTATCTGAACTGTCTCTTTGTGTATCTCGCTAGTTTCTATACCTTCTTTTCAGTTTTTATGCACTGTTTTGTGGGTTTTAAGTCCTTGGTAATCATGACTCCTAGGTCCTCTTCTTGTTCTGTACATTTATGTCATCCCCAAGCAGCATGTAGTTGACATGAGGGTTGTTAGTTCCTATTTGTAAAACTTTACATTTATCAAAGTTAAAAGGCATTTGCCATCTTGTTGATCACTCTCCTATTTTCCTTAGATCGTTTCTTAATCTTTCCACTGTATTTGAATCTTCTGCATTCACATCTAGTTTGGTGTCATCTGCAAATTTGACTATCCTGTTAATAAGCCTACATCAATGTCATTATTGTAAATCAAAAACAAGAGCCGGCCAAGACAGAACCCTGAGGAACTTCACTGGTGACATCTGTCCATTCTGATTCTTCACCGTTTATCTATTAGTTAGCCAGTCTTCGATCCAGTCTGCTATTTCTCCTACAATTCCTAAAACTCTAACTCTTGTCATTAGTTTCTTGTGTGGAACTTTGTCAGAGGCCTTTTGGAAATCTAAGTAGAGTATGTCTATTGCTCTACTACTGTCGTAAATGCCAAGCATGGTATGGAAAAACTCCAAGAGGTTTGATAGCCGTGTTGACTATTTATCAACAGGTTCTTTCTATCAATGTGATCCACAATTTGATCTGCAATTATGGACTCAAGAATCTGACAAAGGACTGACATTAGACAGCTTGGTCTACAATTTCCTGGCTCTTCTTTTGGGCCTTTTTCGTAAACTAGGAGCACATTACCTAGCTTCCATCCTTTTGGTGCCCTTCGTTGTTCTGCAACGAGAGAGAGAGAGAGAGAGAGAGAGAGAGAGAGAGAGAGAGAGAGAGAGAGAGAGATCCCGGACATAAAACTCCACGAGTCCTCTGTCCATCTTGCAAGTATCTCGGTCAATTTGTTTCATGGGAAAACTTGGCCGAATTCTCATCATAACTTTGGAAGAGGATCTGTGGCAGTCCTTCACTCCGACTTCCTCCTTTCAAATACCTCACCACCTACGACGTCTGAGGGGGAACTCGTTTATTTATTTATGTTTCGTTTCTGGGGCGATTTCGGGAACGAAAACGGACGGAGACACTAGCGGATCCAGGCGGGGGCCCACCTGGGCACGTTACCCCACCCCCCTTGAAGAATAATGATAAAATAATAATATTGAAGAATTAGATATTAATCACATAAATGAGATATATAAAAATGGGGAAAACGTAAAAAAAATCTACCATAGAAATAATAATAAAATTTTGAGAATAAAAATAATTTATATCAATAATTTTAAAATAATGGATTTGGTATTTCTTGATAGAACAGACGAATGCTGTCCATTTCTTAATTTCTACTGTAGTGTGTGTGTGTGTGTTTGTACACACACACACATATATATATATATAATTATGTATATGTATATATATATATATATATTTATGATATATATATATATATATATATATATATATATATATATATATATATATATATATATATATATATATATATATATGTATGTATACGAAAAGTGGTGGCTCCCACCCACCCCTCCCCATGAACGAAATTTTTCTGGATCCTCTAGTGGACGGATATAAATTTTTCGAAACTGAACTGTTTTATTATATTCGATAACTGAGGATGTCGAGGAACTGGAACCTCAGAAGTTCAAGCAAAACTAATACAATTCTCCTCGTTTTTTAATAATTTGCTTACATTTTTATTTATTTATTCATTTGTTAATTATTTTTATTTTTTTAATAACTGATCTCCTCTGTCTGCATTCCCCATTACCTTGAGTTACTTCTTTCGAAATGAACACCATAATACTCTTTGGAAGATTGAATTTCAAGTCAGTGGTCCCTTTGGTGGGCTTGTTCCATATGAATAGGCTTCATATTCTGAATAATAATAAATTGTTAAAAAGATCAAATAGGTTAATGAGTGGTCTAGGTCTCTGTTGGATCTTGATATGCGACTAATTCCCTGAGAAATTTTTTTTCTTAGAGTGATGACTTTTCGAAAATGACCTATTTGATTTTTTTTTATTGTTACCATGGCCAAAGAGTGCTTTACTTGCTTGTTGAAGCTTGAGATGCAACGTCCTCAGTTTTATTATTTTCTTTCAAGTCATCATATCCATCATTCCCTCACTACACAGTCATCATATTCATCAGCCACTACCACGACACCAGGTCCGAATCTATAAGCATTACTGAAATCACGGAAGGGTTTGGCATAAAAGGATTGATTTGTCGAAAAAGTCTCCGGTCTATACTGGGGAAATCATGGCAGTCGCCAATCTATAATTTTGAAATCATACGGAAATTAACATTGAAAAGATATGGTTAAAAAAAGATAATAAGTTAAATTAAAAAAAAAACAAGCTGAGTGTTGACAAGATATTGCTTAAAAAGAAGCGAGACAAAAAAAGCAATATGAGCTCTGATGAGGATCACAAGACTTCAACAGCATCGAATTCTCCAAGCTGGCTGATCGAAAGTTGTTTCCACTTCCAGTTGTCTCCATCTTCCAGATGTTTCCACTTCCAGTTGTCTCCACTTCCAGATGTTTCCACTTCCAGTTGTCTCCACTTCCAGATGTTTCCACTTCCAGATGTTTCCACTTCCAGTTGTTCCCACTTCCAGATGTTTCCACTTCCAGTTGTTCCCACTTTCAGATGTTTCCTTTGTCCAGTTGTTTCCAGCTTCCAGATGTTTCGACTTCCAGTTGTTCCCACTTCCAGATGTTTCCATTTCCAGTTGTCTCCACTTCCAGATGTTCCCACTTCCAGTTGTTTCCACTTCCAATTGTCTCCACTTCCAGTTGTTTCCTTCGTCAAGTTGTTCCCACTTCCAGATGTTTCCATTTCCAGTTGTCTCCACTTCCAGATGTTCCCACTTCCAGTTATTTCCACTTCCAGTTGTTTCCTTCGTCCAGTTGTTCCCACTTCCAGTTTTTTCCACTTCCAGTTGTTCCCACTTCCAGTTGTTTCCTTCGTCCAGTTGTTCCCACTTTCAGATGTTTCCTTTGTCCAGTTGTTTCCATTTCCAGTTGTCTCCACTTCCAGATGCTCCCACTTCCAGTTGTTTCCAGCTTCCAGATGTTTCCACTTCCAGTTGTCTCCACTTCTAGTAGTTTCCCTCGTCCAGTTGTTTCTACTTACAGTTGTTTCCAGCTTCCAGATGTTTCCACTTCCAGTTGTTTCCAGTTTTCAGATGTTTCCACTTCCAGTTGTTTCCAGCTTCCAGATATTTCCATTTCCAGTTGTTCCCACTTCCAGATGTTTCCATTTCCAGTTGTCTCTACTTCCAGTTGTTTCCTTCGTCCAGTTGTTTCCACTTCCAGTTGTTCCCAGTGTTTCCACCTTCCAGTTGGGTTTCACCCTTCCAAGAGTTTCCACTTCCAGTTGTTCCCACTTCCAGATGTTTCCACTTCCAGTTGTTTCCTCCGTCCAGTTGTTTCCACTTCCAGTTGTTCCACTTTCAAGTTGGTTCACCTTCCGATGTTTCCATTTTCCAGTTGTTTCCACCTTTTTCCCTTGTTTTCCCACTTCGGGTTTGGGTTTTTTCCACTCCAATGTTTCCACTTTACAGTTTTGTTTCCATCCTTCCAGTTTGTTTCCCTTACCGTCCAATTTTTTGTTTCCACTTACAAGTGTTCCCACTTCCAGATGATTCCACTTCGAAATGTTCCCATTTTCAGTTGTTCCCACTTCCAGTTGTTCTTACTTCCAGTTTTCCCAATTCCAGCTGTTCCCACTTCCAGTTGTTTCCTACGTCCAGTTGTTTCCACTTACAGTTGTTCCCACTTCCAGATGCTTCCACTTCGAAATGTTCCAATTTCCAGTTGTTCCCACTTCCAGATGTTTCCACTTCCAGTTGTCTCCACTTCCAGTTGTTTCCACTTCCAGTTGTCTCCTCTTCCAGTTGTTTCCACTTCCAATTGTTTTCACTTCCAGCTGTCTCCACTTCCAGTTGTTTCCACTTCTAGTTGGTTCCACTAACAGTTGTTTCATTTACAGATCCGAAAAGTGATTAGTTATTTCCATTTCCAGTTGTTCAGACTTCCAGTCTGATTTCCATTTGCAGATTCGAGGAGTGATTGGTGGACACAATACACGCCACTGGCAGCGCAATCCATGGCCGCGCAAATAAAAAAGATCGAGGCAGAAAATGAGATCTGACTCTCCCGTGTAACAGGTGGAATAAAATTCCTCCGTCGCAATTCGAAACTTAATTGAGGGTCGAGCCTTTCGGTGACTTATTATAATTAGTGAATCGGCCTTAATGAAATTCAAAGTTTTCGCTTTCATTTTTTTTTTTTCCCTAAGCGGGTGCGCTTTTGAACGTCCATTGTATCGTAATTTACCAGTCGAAGTGCGCGGATATTTCAGAGTGGGGTTAAGGGTTATACCAATTATTATTTATCCTTACAGATATGTAATTATATATAATAATATTATATATATATATTATATATATAGATATATCTATATATATATATATATATATATATATAGATATATATGTGTGTGTATGTATATATATCCACGCAAGAATCGAGCCTTTGTGAAGGGACTCAACAATGGCTTGTGTTTAAGTAGAAGCAATAACTCCCCACATCAATTAATTCAAAATTACTCCTTTTTCCACATGAAGGAAAACAGTCCGAGATAGAGCAGCTTTCACAAGTCATCCTGAGTCAAGTGTTCGTTAAAAAGGACATAAAAACAATTAATAGGAATCTTCGCAAAACTATTAACTTTCACATTTTACAAGACTGACGAAATCCACTGTGTATTTATGCATCAAACTAACGGCAAACGATGCTGACGTATATAATGCGCGATTTAATATAATATTGAAGTGTAATTACGCTGACGTCAATAATATATATGAAAATCAACTTCCAGACCTCGCTTAAAAATAAGTGTCATCCCGCCATGTGCTATTTCCTCACCTCTCTCGAGGACTCTTAAGCTTAATTCGTAAACTGGAAAGACCTTCGCGATATTTTATGAATAAATCTGTCCAGTTAAGAATCTTTTCCAGTGCCAGAGGTCAAAGTAAGTCTCATTAATCCCTGGCTATTTCTGGGTCGCCAGTTACTTATTAAATTTAGGACACTCCATCTCAACCAAACGACCTTAAGTCAATATTAAAATCACTGGTATAACAAATCACCTTTAATGAGAGTCCATTCAATCTACTGTCGCTAATGATGATTCACCAGCAACTCATGAACACGCCTTATGAGCCTTCTTACCGGGTATGAATAGTACTAGACTATTTGCTTGGGAGCGGTGAATGGTGTCAGTCTGGGCTAAGCGATGCTTTTATTCGATTTTTGTCGTGTTGGAAGACGCCTCCGGGATGTTGGCTACGGCCAGATTTTGGGACAAAGTCGAATTGTCACCGAAACCTGTCGATGTATGAATCTGTAACAAATAAAAGGAAAATATTAAAATCAAGAGGGTGGTGAATTTATTTCTGTCTGCATACACAAACACACACTTTATATATACATATATACTAGCCGACTAATCAGGAGCTGCCCAGATAAGCCGTGAATGGCATTCGATAAACTATCTCTTTTTCTCCTCCCTTACACCCCCCTCTTCTTTCTCCCTCTCACTCCCTCCTTAAACACTCATTCACCATAATGGATGAACTGATGGTAATATCAACCTAAATATCTTCCGACCGACTGACAGGTAAGTGCACGTGTAGACAGGCTAGCATCAATTTTGTGACATTATGAATAAAGTGTAAAGGCATTATTCATTTCACTGTTAGACACTTCAACGCTATTTGTAGGCTGTCATAAGCCCAAATCATACAATGAATATTTTAAAAAATATTTCCATGTGGTATAGACAATCTGGTATAGGCCTAGGACAATGTCTTTATATGATTGGTGAGACTATAATATAAGTCAACTTCACTGTCCAATTCATAAGAAAAAAAAAATTACCAACCCCTGTTCTACTTTAAACTCGTTCATTAATATTGTAAGAGAATAAACGTCCTTTTTTAATACGAAATTTTAAGCCTATAGTCTGTTACGTCTTTTTACTTCTTTTCTATTATTATTAAGCGAATTGCTACAACAATTAGTCTTCCATCCCCTAATCATATTAAGGCAAAAAAGTGGCAAAACACTTTCCTGTACGGCTAACTTCAACTCGTGATACGTATCTATATATTGGTTTTGGGGACATTTGTAATATATATTAATCACAACTCAATATCTTTACGATGACATCAAATTCATTAGGGTACCATTAAGTATAAGGTAACACGAATCGTTACAAAGAAAAAAAAAAAAAAAAAATTACCGCTATGCATGTCCGTACGAAATCTATCAACTTATCAAACATATTCTTTCCTTGATGGAATGCCGGGTAATCGGTTATAATTTGAATAAATACGCGTTTATGAAAGATAGGAATGAATATATATCGTTCTAATATATAACCATAAACAGTGTTATTTTCCTAGATGACGGAAATATTCCTTTTTGTGCATGATTACATCAGCAACAGGTACGAATTGGCGGGGTTATGAAAGTTGTGAGCACTTCGACATTCCTTGTAGTGCAGTAGTTGCCATTTCTTAATTTAATCCCTTTTTGGGTAAACATTTACCCTCTATACACATCTGCAAGTGCCTTTCGGTAAAGACTTCGAAATGTAATGACTTATATTCCTGTAAAATATTAATATAGAATTTCAGTCATTATCTTCCAGGCAAGCAGCACCAAGCAACGTTAAAAAAAACTCATCTTCCGCATAAGTGATTGCCAATTCGCACGATAATGAATTCCAACTGCCAACCGCATGAGTGTCATTATCCAGACATCAATGAAACCGCCTTCATAACTAAATACGTCAACGTAACGTCACGAAACAGTTGCTATTCCGAATTCCGAAGGTAAAAATGCAGAAGAAACTAACGAATTAATAGAGATTCACTTGTCTGGTTCCTAAGCCTGAGGGTTTCCCGCGCAGGAATCGTTTAATGACGTCACCAACAGACCTAAACTTTTCCATTTGAAGTAAAATCATCACGAAAATAACCACTGAAATTGCATATATAGACGTTGCATGCTCAGATATTTTATCTTACCTTTACTTTAGGAGTTTTCCTAAGTTATCCTGACGTTGATGTTAAAAATTTGAGTGGATTATGATTAAAGGATTTGGTGGAGCGCGGGAGATCGTAAGGTCTGCCGTAGGTGTTCCAGTCATATCTTTAATTATTTATTTAGCAAAACCGAATCCTTATAGTCCCTTTATAACATTCCCTGACATTATTAATCAACTAATAATAATAGTTTATAACTAATAATTATTACTTACATTATTGTTATTGGCGCGTAATATCATTAAATAAAGAATTTCCTAAATTTATTTTCTCAAGGCTTTGATGTTCCAACTGATCATGAGTCCTGGAAGAAAAGGTGGAGCTCTCCACCCAATCTACTGATGACTCCCATGAAGTTACTGAAGAAAAGGTGGACATAAAACGAAAATTTCATGTTTAGTTTGTCTGTCACGGGGTAAAGGTTGGATTTTAAGTTATGAACCTTTCTGGGATGACAATAGAGCTTGTGTATAAAATTCTGTCTGGGCCTGCCGAGCAGTTCGGGTTTTTATAGTATCTTAACAGATATATAAACATTCAGCTCAAGCACGACTTGACTAAACAACCCCGTTTGAACTCAGAATTATAGAAACGAAGACTCCCATTCTGCAATCAATAACAGCACTGATGACTGCAAATCCAATAACAAAAGTCGATACCCCATTTCCTAAACTGACTAACGAATCCACCCAAATTCATTTCGGAGAAACCTTACGACAGGTCCTGGCAATTTTATAACAGAAATTTTATAATAGAATTAATAGGCTTAAGTTTTTTCTTCGGAAAATAAATATCAGTTAAGTCACTTAAAGGGAATGTGGTCTATTCCACTGATTCGCGATGGACAAGGAATTCTGTGTGTGTGTGTATATATATATATATATATATATATATATATATATATATATATATATATATGTGTGTGTGTGTGTGTGTGTATATATATATATATATATATATATATATATATATATATAGTATATATATATATATGTGTGTGTGTGTGTATGTATATTCCGTTTGTATAGGAAAGGAGGAAAAGCAGACAATTTCAAACAAGAAAACTTTTATTTATTTTGGTTATCCTGTAGTACTATCGATCGGCAAATAATATAATTTTAAATATAATAGGCACAAAAATCTCCGTGATTTAGATTTATGCTAATCATTTTACTAGCCCTCTGTTAAACTAGGCTTTATAGATTTTGAATATAAAGAAAATCTAAGCTGCTCTTGTATCTCAATTCTGTTCATGGCAGTAAAGCAAATAGCCGTCTAGGTGATGTATATTTCAGAGCAGTAAAGTAAATAGCCGTCCAGGGGATAAAATACTTCAGAGCAGTACAGTAAATAGCCGTCTAGGGCATAAATTACTTCAGAGCAGTAAAATAAATAGTCGTCTAGCAGATAAAATACTTCAGAGCAGTAAAGTAAATATTTAGCTGTCTAGGTGAAAAATTACTTCAGAGTAGTAAAGTAAATAGCCGTCTAGGTGATAAATTACTTCAGAGTAGTAAAGAAAATAGCCGACCAGGTGATAAATTACTTCCGAGCAGTAAAGTAAATAGCCGTCCAGGTGATAAAATACTTCAGAGCAGTAAAGTAAATACCCGTCCAGGTGATAAAATACTTCAGAGCAGTAAAGTAAATAGCCGTCTAGGTGATAAATTACTTCAGAGCAATAAAGTACATAGCCATCCAGGTGATAAAATACTTCAGAGCAGTAGAGAAAATAGCCGACCGGGTGATATACTTCAGAGAAGTAAAGAAAATAGCCGACCAGGTGATAAATTACTTCAGAGCAGTAAAGTAAATAACCGACCAGGCGATAAATTACTTCAGAGTAGTAAAGTAAATAGCCGTCCAGGTGATATACTTCAGAGAAGTAAAGAAAATAGCCGACCAGGTGATAAATTACTTCAGAGCAGTAAAGTAAATAGCAGTCCAGGTGATAAAATACTTCAGAGCAGTAAAGTAAATAGCCGTTCCAGGTGATAAAATACTTCAGAGCAATAAAGTAAATAGCCGACCAGGTGATAAATTACTTCCGAGCAGTAAAGTAAATAGTTCCGTAAAAACAGCGATAAAATACTTCAGAGCAGTAAAGTAAATAGCCGACCAGGTGATAAATTACTTCAGAGATGTAAAATAGATAGCCGTCAAGCTGATAAAATACTACCCGAGAATGTCACTTAATTAGTCTTTTCTATAAAGTATCACTGTGACACCAGTTTCAGCAACCATTAATCAATCAATTCATCTGCCAAAAAATAACTAGTACCCCCAACCCGCTCTTTCTACGATAACCCTTGCGATAGTGAACTTCAATCTACAATCGACAAGCCATTCAGATCGACGTTCATCGTATCTCATCGAAACCCTAGTATCATTTCAAGTGTCTAAGTGCCTAATTGCCATCTCCTCGCAACTTCCTCTTCCAGAACACTTGTCAACACTTATCTCCCGTCGGTCCCAAGCACTTCGTGGTGTTGATCCGGAGCTTCAGTAATTTTAAAAAATCATTCGACGATATGCAAAAAAATATCTTCGACAAAATGAAAATAAATTAAAAATGCCTTCGACAGTATGCCAAAAAAAAGAAGCCCTTCGACAATATGAAAAAAAAAAAAAAAAAATTCCATCGACGTATATATATATATATATATATATATATATATATATATATATATATATATATATATATATATAAGGTATTTTTATTTTTTGCTTATTTTTGGAGGTGTTTTCTTTCTGCTTTTACATTGTCGAAGGTATTTCTTTTCATATTGTCGAAGGTGTCTTTTTTTTATATTTTCAAAGCTAGTTTTTCATTTAGTCGAAGGTATTTTCTTTTTTTCATATTGTCGAAGGTTTTTTTTGTTTTGTTTTCGTATTATCGAAAGTATTTTATGTATATATCGTAGGTCTTCTTTCCTTTTTCATATTATCTAAAGTATTTTTTTTATATTGTCGAAAGCATTTTCTTTATATATATATGGAAGGTCTTTTCTTCAAATTGTCGAAGCTATTTCCTTTATTTTTTAAATGTTGTCAAAGTCTTTTCATTTTTTCCATATTGTCGAAGGTATTCTCTACATATATATATATATATATATATATATATATATATATATATATATATATATATAATAGGGAGAGAGAGAGAGAGAGAGAGAGAGAGAGAGAGAGAGAGAATACCTTCGACAATATGGAAAAAATGAAAAGACCTTTGACAACATGCAAAAAATAAAGGAAATAGCTTCGACAATTTGAAGAAAAGACCTTCCATATATATATAAAGAAAATGCTTTCGACAATATAAAAAACATACTTTCGATAATATGAAAAAAAGAAAGAAAGACCTACGACCATATAAAAGACATAAAATACTTTCGATAATATGAAAACAAAACTAAAAAAACCTTCGACAATATGAAAAAAAGAAAATACCTTCGACTAAATAAAAAAAATAGCTTTGAAAATATAAAAAAAAAGAAAAAGACCACCTTCGACAATACGATAAAAAAATACCTTCGACAATGTAAAAGCAGAAAGAAAACACCTCCAAAAATAAGCAAAAAGTAAAAATACTTTCGGCAATAAACAAAAGAGAAAACCTAGACAATAATAAAAAAAAAGGATACTGAAACTGAGAGAGGATAAATACCTGCTCTAGTATTCGTTCAGAAGTACAAGGTACCAATTTCTGGTTGAAAATTGCCGAATGTAGTGTAGGCATTATATTCGAACGTTAGGTCTCAACTGACATTAATGCCATTTGCTCTTTT
>NC_087209.1:60599413-60601411 GCF_015104395.2 Macrobrachium nipponense
ATTTTTTTTTCAATTATTAAGTCAAACTCTTTAGTATTGGAGGAGGTCTATATATTACTATGTTCATCAATTTTTCAGATTCAAATTCTACCGCTATTAGTTCACATTCTGAGTTACTATATTTCTCATATATTTTTCCTTGTTTTTTGTCTTTCCCATATATTGCGGTTCCCCCTTGATTCCTATTTTTTCTATCTGATCTATAAGTTTGGAACCCTTTTATTTGATCATCATTCCCAGTCTCTTGGGAATACCAGGTTTCACTTATATTCATTATATCTATTTTCTTTTCATTTTGGGTTAGTTCTTCTAAGTACTCTATTTTTCTTTTTGAGTTACTCGTAACTAAACCCTGCGCATTCATCACTATGATGGTTTTGCGTGTTTTCTCCTTCATTAATACTGGTAGTAATAAGGATTTTCCCATGTCTCTTTCCTGTTCTGGTATGTTGTTCTTTTTTTCTTTTTATTTCCAGAAATTCTGACATTAAAAAATCCAACTTTTCCATAATATTTGATCTTCCTTCATCATAATATTCATTTTGTGTCTGAATCTGCAATTTTCTCCGTTTCTGCAATATCCTCTTGCATAATAAATACAGTTATTATCTCTGAGTAGAATTTCGGAGCTGATGCTTTGAAATTTTTTGCTGACACCTCTGCATATCTCATTGGTGGTTTGCTTTTCTCTTTTACCTGATATTCTTGATTTCTCTCTCTATTTGTTTCTTTCTTATTTTGGATTTTATTACTTGGTTGGTTATTTATTTGATTATGATTCATGGCTACAGGGTGCATATATTTGCATTTTTTGTCGAACTTACATCCTTTTCCTTCTTTTAGGTTTTTACATAGTTTTTTGGATGCAGATCTCTGCAATCATCCCATATCCATCTAAGTATGCACATTTACCATATATTTCATAGTTTTGACATATCTTAGGATGTTTGTAGTAACATCTTTCTCCAAATCTGCAATTCCCTCTTTTCAAAAGGTTGCAGATTTTGTCTTTCTTGTCTATTTTTTCCTCTTTCCCGTCATTGTATAGATCTGGGTAGAGCCTCTTCGGGATTTGCTTTTCTGTTGTCATATCGTAATTTATTTCTTCGTAGGTATGCTGCTTTATTGCCTCATATGTAGTATCAATGAGTATCTCTGCATCCATACTTTTATCTTGTTCTTTGTTTTCCTTATTTTTTTGTCTGTCATTTCATTTTTGTTTACTTCTCTTCCGTTTTCCTCTTCTTCTTTTTCTTCTTCTTCTTCCTCTTCCTCTTCTTCTTCATCCTCAACTATTTGTACATTCAATCTTGATTTAATAACATTGTCTATCCATGATAGACATGTTGAACAAAAAAAAATTCTTGTATCTTTTCTCAAATCTTGTATTACCTCAGCACACTGTGGATGGGTCGGAATGTTGCATGCAGCACATTTTCTGATTAGGTTTTGTGGATTGACTATGCTATACCAAACCTTACACAGTTTGCATGCTTTTGGCATTCTTTTTCCTAATGCATCAATTAGGATATTCACAAGATTCACCTTATTCATTTTCTTTGTCGGAATATGTTGGTTTATGTATATTTTCTTTTTTATGAGTCTCTTGACCACTTGGATTTTATTTGGAACTTCTTCAATTATTTTTCAAGATGTTTTCATTCAGATTTGTTCCAGTTTGAAGGATTATATCCTTCTAATTATCTATGAATGCTTTTGTATCTTTTTGGTTAGGACTGTTTGCTGATTTCATAGATGAGGAAACGCCAGTTCCCTTCCTGCTACCTCATCGTATTGCGAATCTGCTAGACACGCCAAATTGACGCCACCTCTTCCGCAGTTGGAACTTACTGCCATCTTGTTCTGATTTATAGTATTACACTGATAAACTAACTTAGAAGACGCTTTATCCTACTATTTTCACACTAATCTTATCACGATAGTTCACGAACACTTCTAGATATTTCTCAAATTCTAGTCGTATGTTAAACTTGTGAT
>NC_087209.1:60601911-60623983 GCF_015104395.2 Macrobrachium nipponense
CGGAGGAAAAATGAAAAGACGATATATATATATATATATATATATATATATAATATATATATATATTATATATATATATATATACATGGGGGGAAGAACCCCCAGTATTCATAAGGTAAGCGTGGACACGAAACGGAAGGCAGACCCCATTACTCCATTACACACACAACCTATCTCTCTCTCTCTCTCTCTCTCTCTCTCTCTCCATTCTAAAAACAGGTAATGAAAATGAAGAGAGTTGCATCATAACATAACGTTTATTTACAAGAATAACTAAATCAATTAACTAAGTAATCCAGTCTTACAGACTAACTCAAAAACTACAATGTCAAAGTCACCCAAAAGTCCACACACCCCTCCGGGAACTCTTTATCCCCCCGGTATTTCCAGATCCGTCTGTTCCAAAGATACAGAACACATCCTGGTAAGTACACACACAAGTTCAAAGACGAAGTTAATAAAATGGAACATCTTACAAGATATCAAACAAGCCATCCCTTTGGCTAAAGTAAAGGTAACACTTACCCATTCCCAACCGGAATATCACTCACTGTTTAAAAAAACACTTTGGCACCCGCCATCGTGGCTTTGCCTTCCCCCACGAATCTCCGTGCAAGTCTTCCCATAGACTTGGCTAGTGATACATTATGAATAGAAGAGGCGCACACGCACATACAAATGCACACTTCGACAACGCCTCATATTACTGGCTACAACCAGTTTCCCAAAGGCACTTTGAGAAGAGTTCATAAACTGTCGTACATTGACTTCCTGAATTAAGCACTTTTATCTCACGCCACCCCCAGAAACTCATTGATCAGCTACTCTCAGGTCGTCACTCCTGCACTGTTCTCCACATTCCATAGGTCACAGAGAACGCATATTATTAATCAAAACCCTATGTCTTACAGATAGCTCGGCCACCTATATGCTAGCCCCCGCCTAGCAAAATTGCTTATATAATACAAAACACTGGCCGGCTTAAAACAAAATAAGTAAAACTGCACGTCTCTGGCATTATAAAATAAAGTCTTATCACGCTTTAATCTCCCAATAACACAAGACACATTTTCTCTCATATTTTCTGCATTAGGATTCTTGAATATCCCTCTTCGCTTGTCTGCAACTAGCTGAACAGACAGCAACAGGCTATAGCAGGCTGTAGCAACTGTAGGAAGACGGAATGCCTCCCTCATCATAGAAGACTCTCACGGCTTCTTGTAGATCCCCAAAAAACACGCTGTAGAACTCTCTCGATCACCCATCATGGAAATATTTGTAATCACCCTGGGATAAAATAACAACAACCTCTCTTCACGGCTGGTGGACGTCTTGCTGGTGTCGGGGAACGACCTTACCTTACCTTACAGACCTTACATCTTGTTCGGGTTGCCCCAGGTCCCTCAGTGTGAGGCACCTCTAATGTCTACCAGAGAGTTGCTAGTACATCTTCCGGTATATTTTGCATCTTCCAATCTTGGATGGTCTGGGATGCAGTTTAGATATTTGTCGAGCTTATTCTTAAACACATCTACGCTCACTCCTGATATATTCCCCTCAGATGAGCTGGCAAACGCATTGAATAGACGCTGCATTATCGATGCTGGTGTTGTAGTGGATTATGTCCCTGTGTGCTTTCCTTATTTTTCCTGGTATAGTTTTGGGCACTATTAATCTACCTCTGTTTGCTTGCTCTTTCTGATATTTTTTAGTTCCATGATATTTTCTGCTATTTCCTTCTATCTGTTTCCATGCCTGAATTATCATGTAGCGTTCTCTTCTCCTTTCTAGACTATATAATTTTAAGAATTGTAGTCTTTCCCAGTAGTCTAGGTCCTTAACTTCTTCTATTCTAGCTGTAAAGGACCTTTGTACACTCTCTATTTGTGCAATATCCTTTTGATAGTGTGGGTACCATATCATATTGCAATATTCAAGTGGACTACGAACATATGTTTTATAAAGCATAATCATGTGTTCAGCTTGTTTTCTTGTTTTGAAGTGCCGTAACAACATTCCCATTTTTGCTTACATTTTTGCCAACAGAGTTGCTATTTGATCATTGCATAACATGTTCCTATTCATCATCACACCAACCGGTCTTTAACTGCTTCCTTATTTGTGATGGTCTCATTATTAGGTCCCTTATATGCATTATAGCTTTCTTTCTCTGTCTCCATAATTTATTGATTCAAATTTATCAGAGTTAAATACCATCCTATTTACCTCTGCCCAATCATATACTTTGTTAAGGTCTCTTTGTAGAGCGTTCCTATCTTCATCACAAGTAATTTCTCTACTTATTCTTGTGTCATCTGCGAAACTACTCACTACCGAATCCTTCACATTATTGTCCTATGTCTTCAATCATAATAACAAACAGTATTGCAGCTAACACGTACCTTGCGGCACACCGGATATTACCTTGACTTCATCCGATTTCTCGTCGTTTGCAATAACTATCTGTTTTCTGTTGTGTAAAAATTCTTTTAACCATCTTCCTACTTTATCCACGATATTGTGTTTTCTAATTTTCTTCGCTAATATATTATGGTCTACTTTATCAAAAGCTTTTGACAAAGTCTAAATAAACCACATCTGTTTCATTTCCGCTTTTCATATTTTTGAATATGTTTCTCACGGTGGACTAACAGTTGGGTTTGTGTACTTTTTCCGGGTACGAAACCATGTTTGTCCTTTATTAAACAAATTATTTTTTATTAAATGTTTCATAATATTTTTTCTTCATTACCCTTTCATACACTTTCATAATATGTGATGTTAGACTCACAGGCCTATAATTACTTGCCTCTAGTCTTGATCCACTTTTGAAAGTAGGGGTAATATATGCTAATTTGTGCTCATCATAAATCTTGCCTGTATCTACACTTTGTCTTAATAATATGCAAGTGGCTTTGCGATAGAATGAACTACTTTCTTTAACAAAATAGCAGGAATTCCATCAGGCCCTGCAGCAGCTCCATTTTTTAATTTCATTAATAGCCTGCACAATATCAGCTTTATTAATATCTATGTCAGCTAAATAATCACTATTTTCATCCCTTACTTCTATATCATTATCTTCATTATCTATTCTAGGGGTGAATTCTCTCTTATATCGTTCTGCCAGTATGTTGCAAATTTCCTTTTTTTCATTCGTTAATCTCCCTTCAATTCTCAGAGGGCCTATTTCTATTCTTCTTTTATTCATCTTCTTCGCATATGAGTATAATAGCTTGGGGTTTTGCTTGATATTTAATAGGGTTTTTCTTCCAAGTCCGTTTTTCATTTTCTTTTGATTGTATAATCTTTTGTTCTACATTTTCTATCTTACTTTTTAGTTCTATAACTTTCCATGCATTTTTTTCTTTTGCAAGACCTTTTTTCCACTTTCTGATTTTCTGGAACAAGATCCTTCTGTCTCTTGGTATGCATGAATGATGTTTACTTTTTCTTCTTCGGTATATTTTTTATTTTTCCACTATTTTCTCAAATCCAATATATAATATCTCCGTATTTACCCTTATGTCATCACTTACGAAAATTTATGCTTATCCCAATCTTTAATTTAATTCTTCATTAATTTCTGACCATTTTATATTTTTAACTGTAGAAGTTGTATTTTCCATATCCTTCCACCCACTTTTTCATTTCTTGCTTATCTCTATTTTCACTTGCTTTGGAATGACTGTTTAATTCTATGACATTATGGTCTGAATATTCGCATTATAAACTATTATTTCTTTAACATAATTCATCTCGTTCACAATACTAGGTCTAAAGTATGTTTTCCTTTCTTGTTGGCAGGTGATTTATTTGTTGAATGTTGTATTCTAGTAGCATATCTATAGCTTTTCAAATTGCCTCTTATCTTCTGCACTACTATTACTCTCTCTTTTTATATGTATAAGTACAACCACAATCTCCTATTCGTTCTTCCATTCTACGAAAGGAAAGTTGAAGTCCACCAGATAGGAGAATAGTCCAGTTCCTTGTGATTTCTACATATATCATCCAATTTTTCAATTATTAAGTCAAACTCTTTAGTATTAGGAGGTCTATATATTACTATGTTCATCAATTTTTTCAGATTCAAATTCTACCGCTATTAGTTCACATTCTGAGTTACTATATTTCTCATATATTTTCCTTGTTTTTTTGTCTTTCCCATATATTGCGGTTCCCCCTTGATTCCTATTTTTTCTATCTGATCTATAAGTTTGGAACCCTTTTATTTGATCATCATTCCCAGTCTCTTGGGAATACCAGGTTTTCACTTATATTCATTATATCTATTTTCTTTTCATTTTGGGTTAGTTCTTCTAAGTACTCTATTTTTCTTTTTGAGTTACTCGTAACTAAACCCTGCGCATTCATCACTATGATGGTTTGCGTGTTTTCTCCTTCATTTAATACTGGTAGTAATAAGGATTTTCCCATGTCTCTTTCCTGTTCTGGTATGTTGTTCTTTTTTTCATTTCCAGAAATTCTGACATTAAAAAATCCAACTTTTCCATAATATTTGATCTTCCTTCATCATAATTATTCATTTTGTGTCTGAATCTGCAATTTTTCTTTTCTCCGTTTCTGCAATATCCTCTTGCATAATAAATACAGTTATTATCTCTTGAGTAGAATTTCGGAGCTGATGCTTTGAAATTTTTTGCTGACACCTCTGCATATCTCATTGGGGTGGTTTGCTTTTCTCTTTTACCTGATATTCTTGATTTCTCTCTTTATTTGTTTCTTTCTTATTTTGGATTTATTTTATTACTTGGTTGGTTATTTATTTGATTATGATTCATGGCTACAGGGTGCATATATTTGCATTTTTTGTCGAACTTACATCCTTTTCCTTCTTTTAGGTTTTTACATATTTTTGGATGCAGATCTCTGCAATCATCCCCATATCCATCTAAGTATGCACATTTACCATATATTTCATAGTTTTGACATATCTTAGGATGTTTGTAGTAACATCTTTTCTCCAAATCTGCAATTCCCTCTTTTCAAAAGGTTGCAGATTTTGTCTTTCTTGTCTATTTTTTTCCTCTTTCCCGTCATTGTATAGATCTGGGTAGAGCCTCTTCGGGATTTGCTTTTCTGTTGTCATATCGTAATTTATTTCTTCGTAGGTATGCTGCTTTATTGCCTCATATGTAGTATCAATGAGTATCTCTGCATCCATACTTTTATCTTGTTCTTTGTTTTCCTTATTTTTTTTTTTCTGTCATTTCATTTTTGTTTTACCTTCTTCTACTCTTCCGTTTTCCTCTTCTTCTTTTTCTTCTTCTTCTTCCTCTTCCTCTTCTTCTTCATCCTCAACTATTTGTACATTCAATCTTGATTTAATAACATTGTCTATCCATGATAGACATGTTGAACAAAAATTCTGTATCTTTTCTCAAATCTTGTATTACCTCAGCACACTGTGGATGGGTCGGAATGTTGCATGCAGCACATTTTCTGATTAGGTTTTGTGGATTGACTATGCTATACCAAACCTTACACAGTTTGCATGCTTTTGGCATTCTTTTTCCTAATGCATCAATTAGGATATTCACAAGATTCACCTTATTCATTTTCTTTGTCGGAATATGTTGGTTTATGATATTTTCTTTATGAGTCTCTTGACCACTTGGATTTTATTTGGAACTTCTTCAATTATTTTCAAGATGTTTCATTAGATTTGTTCCAGTTTGAAGGATTATATCCTTCTAATATATCATGAATGCTTTTGTATCTTTTTGGTTTAGGACTGTTGCTGATTTCATAGATGAGAAATGCCAGTTCCCTTCCTGCTACCTCATCGTATGCGAATCTGCTAGACACCGCCAAATTACGCCACCTTTTCCGCAGTTGGAACTTACTGCCATCTGTTCTGATTTATAGTATTACACTTGATAAAAACTAAACTTAGAAGACGCTTTTATCCTTACTATTTTCACACTAATCTTATCACCGATAGTTCACGAACACTTCTAGATATTTCTCAAATTCTAGTCGTATGTTAAACTTGTGATATCTGTTGATTAATCTGACTTCACGCGGGTACGACTCACCAAGCAAGATGGCTACTTACGAGACTTTTGGCATACGTTAGTATGTCAGTCAGGTCTTTGGTCAATCTAAGAAATTAACCCAAACATAACTACTTCTATCAAACAATGATCTCAAAAGGTCAGAAAATACTAACTGAACGTCTCCCAATTAACTCCCTTAATATGACTACTAAATCATAAGTCATCATCACAACTCTCTAAGAAAAAAAAGCATCAAGTTCTCCAACTCAATTCTCCAAACTCACACCACCCCTCAGCACACACACAACTCAGAAATCACAGCGCGAACTCCACGGAATTCTGCACTCACATTTCGAACTCGAATGTGCTCACAAAAAAAAAAAGAAAAAATCGCAATAAGCCCAAGAAAGAAAAGAATCACGTAACACCCAGACCCACAAATGTTCTCGCAAGTTCTGACATTTAAACAACCCACAAAAAAAATAAGCAAAAATCTCCAACTTTTAACAGCAAAAACCCCACCCTTTTACTGCTCAATAATTAATCACAATGAGACTTAATGTCAAACTCCCTTTACGTAAGTAACAAACAACCCCTCAAAAAATTACATTCTCCCGGTAAAAATCAAATCTCCTGTCCAAAAAAAAATGATACTTAAGCTCAATCCCCAAATCATATCTCTCATAGGAAAAGAAGAAAAAAATAATAAAAAAAAAAAAAGGATAATCACAAGTAGATTTCCCCAATCACAAAATACAAAATACATGTATAATATGCATAAACTCCCGCGTTTTTCCCAAGAAATGCTCCATGTAAAGCCACGGAATTTGCCAGAAAGCAAACTCTCACACATGCGCTTTCGTGAAATGCTATAGCCAACATTTCCAGATATTGCAAAAATTCTGATCCATCTCCATCAGAGGAAAAGATCAGCACACGCTCAGCACACGGCTCATCACATCGCTTGTCAGCAGAAAAATCGCCTGTGGACGCATGCTCAAACAACAGCACAAAAATTGTCTAGTCAGACACATAAGTTTGGAAACTCATGATTCTCTAGAAAAAAAGGTCTAACTGACACATTTCACAGAATTAACTCCAAGGATATGACTAATGTGTTCAAAAATTTGTCTCGAAGACTTATTCTCTCAACATGACTTTTCCCAAATTAAATATTTCTCCAAGAATAACACACTTGTGAACATGAAAAATGCACCACATCTCCATATGACTCTTAATTGCAGTAATGCCATTCGCCTCTAAATAGACACGACAACCAAAAAGAGAACCTCAAAAAGGAAATCTCCTCTTGTCTCGAAAAAACTCCCATCCCAACCACAAAAAAAAGGGTCACCCGCCCAAGATTAATTCCAACTCCATTATGAGACACCATATTAATAATAAACACCACTCCGGTTATAAAAATATTTCCTCCATTTGGTTAATAAAAACCAACCCCCTTATATTATTCTCTTATTTCTCCAATAGCCACATGTTAATAAAAAAAAGACACACTCCAGGAATAGAGAATAATCACCTCTATTTCGGCAAATACAAAATATTTACCTCTATTTCCCCCACCCCAATAACTCCATGTGGAACAAAACAGGCTCCAAAAATATATCTCCAAAAATGTGCACTCAAGGCATCTAACTCACATACTCACAAATATTGCCCCATAATCTCCAAATATGTGTCTCCATTTGCAACAAAGATGGCTGCAAAATATTGAACTAAACATAGCTCTCATCACATTGTTGGCAAATATCAAAATTGGCCAAAAAAAAAATATATCTCCCATATATATATCTCAATATAACTCCAAAATAATATATACCTCCAATTAATATATACATCTCCAAAATAATATATCTCAATTCTAACTCCAATTCTCCAGAGAATAACTCAATGTTATAGTAAAAAAACTATAAAAACTCTCCGTTTAGCATAATTGCTAAAAAAAAGGCAAAAACTCGGCAAATAAAACTGTCTAGAAAATTCTAGAAAAAAATCATCAATGTGCCACAAGTCATTATAACAGAATTCCCAACTCACAGTGTCTAAGCAATGACTTCCCCATATGCACTACGACATAAGCCACTAGAAAACTTAACCAAGTTTCCTATCTCTCACAAAGTTATCACAAATACAACAAGGGTATTGTGCAAGAAAAAAAAGAAAACTCACAATTTCTGGAACATAAATATCCAGAGAGAAAAATGTAGTGCCATTACGTATGCATTCAAAACTATGCAAAAAATTCTCCCATATATTACTCTATAGCATCAAATAGCTAAAACACGAACACGTTCCCGAACAATGACTCTAAGTCATGAACTGAGACATAAAAAAATATCCACACCAACTGGAGAGAAAAAATAAAATTCAAATTCACCCAGGTGGTAAAAAAAAACTTGTGTCAGCTATGGCTAATTTCCAAAAAAAAGGAGGGAAAAGAAAAATCAACGGCACCATTAACTATCTCCCGTAACTCACTCGATGTCAAGCAATTATCTGCTGAAACTCATAAAAAAAAGAAAAAAAAAACTAAAACAATGTGTTGTTAGTTCTTCCCATAATCACAAAAGATTTCACCTCCCTTGACAGCATTAAAACACCCACGTATTAGTACATAAAAAATCAGTATCAGAAATATCACTATCACAAAATCACCAAAAAAAAAAATTGCTATCCTCAAAATCATCAGTATCAGTACAAAAAATATCACCAATGTTAATGCTTGTCCATTCTCCAAAAATTCAGCACAAAATTCAGCAAAAGTTCAGCAAAATTCAGCAAGATTCACACACTTCACCAAGATTCAATCAGATTCATCACGATTCAGCAAAAACTCATCCCCGTGAATCACTGAAATATTCCACCCCAAAGTTACAAGAAACTCAACAAATAAATTACACAAGACTTCTCCCATTAATTCATTGTAAAAAAAAAATAAAAAAAATTTTCTCCTTGAATAATTATCTGTAATAATTATCAACTAACATCCCATGAAATATCTCAAATCTCTCGCAAAACAATTCTCCCGTAATGATAATTATACTTAAGCAAACCTCCCGTGACACATCTCAAGTATAATAATTATTAATAATAATAATAATAACTCTCCATAGCAATAATTCTCTTGCAAAAATCTCAAGTAAGGGTGAAATTCAAATAGCATACAACAGTATTGCTGAATCCTATGACATCGTACAATTTTCTCCAGCATACAACACCATGGACATAACACCATTGCCACACAACACAGATACAACACCAATCATCGGCATTTCAAAGTAATTTCTCCAACACAATAAAAAAAATAATCTGTGTATCCCCCTTATATTTGTGTCTTTCAAGGCACAAAGAAACATATAACACATCCCGTGCATGTTAACACTTTTTCCCCTCATTTTCGGAAAGAAAAATCTCTTTTCTAAAAAAAAAAAAAAAACTCCACGGGCATTTCACTTCATCAACTAATCAATCAGCTGACATCTTAGCATTCAATGTCAAGCCAGACCATCCCCAACACTAAGAAAAAATAAAGGAAAAAAGGGGGGGAGTTCACCCACACTGAGAAAAAAAATTTCTCCCCCCCCCCGTGAGAACAACCCCTCAGTCGAGCGGCAGAACAGCCCGAGGCATACCAGCAGTATCCCCATCTCCCCTTGAACAGTGTCTGAGGACCCCTTCCCAAGGTATACACTAGTGCCCATCCCTGCACTATCTCTCGAGGGAGGCTAGTGGTACCCATGCAACTACCCTCCCTCCAAGGGATGCCCGTACCCTCGCAATGCAAGGCGCCTCTCTGCAGAAATGTGCTGAGCCCGTAAAATTGTGGCCGCTCTGTGTCTCTAAGCCAGATATGATTATCCAAGCATAGTTCACATGCAAAGAAAAATACACTCCTATGTTTTAAACAAAGACGAATGCATACGTCTATTACAAACACGTGCAAATAAAGAAAACACGTCACTATGGGGCAAAGACAAGAAAAATTGTTGACCTCTTGAACCAATCCCATTTCCCTGAAATAATTAAACAAAAACCCTCTCCTTTAAAACAATAGTCTTTAACACTCACCACTCCATAATGGGAACAAAGGAACTCGAAATTCTTCGTAAAACGCATAAATCTCGTCGGCACAATACAAACTAAAAACGCAATTGGCAAAAACGCACCTAGCAACACTCACTTACAAACCAAACTGAGTTGCTCTCACGACTCCCGCCCTGAAGAATCTCGGTACGGGCAAATTTGATGACCCTAATAGAAATTCTTTTCCTCATCCCCCCATCCCACGGACGGATATTTTCTCTACCCTTTTATTTTCTAACTGGCCCCACCCATCTCTACATGGCGTTCCTAGGCATAGAAAAGAAAAAAAATAAAAACCTTTTTTATATCCCCTCTTAACCGCTGACACCACTATAACATGGGGGGAAGAACCCCCAGTATTCATAAGGTAAGCGTGGACACGAAACGGAAGGCAGACCCCATTACTCCATTACACACACAACCTATCTCTCTCTCTCTCTCTCTCTCTCTCTCTCTCTCTCCATTCTAACAGGTAATGAAAATGAGAGAGTTGCATCATAACATAACGTTTATTTACAAGAATAACTAAATCATTAACTAAGTAATCCAGTCTTAACAGACTAACTCAAAAACTACAATGTCAAGTCACCCAAAAGATCCACACCCCTCCGGGAACTCTTTATCCCCCCACCCCCCGGTATTCCAGATCCGTCTGTTCCAAAGGATACAGAACACATCCTGGTAAGTACAAAACACACAAGTTCAAAGACGAAGTTAATAAAACTCGGAACATCTTACAAGATATCAAACAAGCCCCATCCTTTGGCTAAAGTAAAGGTAACACTTACCCCTTATTCCCAACCGGAATTCACTCACTGTTTAAAAAACACTTTGGCACCGGCCATCGTGGCCTTTGCCTTCCCCCACGAATCTCCGTGCAAGTCTTCCCGTAGACTTGGCTAGTGAAAATAGAAGAGGCTATTATGAATAGAAGAGGCGCACACGCACATACGAATGCACACTTCGACAACGCCTCATATTACTGGCTACAACCAGTTTCCCAAAGGCACTTTGAGAAGAGTTCATAAACTGTCGTACATTGACTTCCTGAATTAAGCACTTTTATCTCACGCCACCCCCAGAAAACTCATTGATCAGCTACTCTCAGTCGTCACTCCTGCACTGTTCTACCACAATTCCATAGGTCACAGAGAACGCATATAATTAATCAAAACCCTATGTCTTACAGATATATATATAGATATATATATATGTATAGATATATATATATATATATATATATATATATAATATATATATAGATATATATAGTAGAATTCCATGACTATGACTATAATTTTGCTTGTTGCTGTTAATAGTTCGTCCTGATTTTAAAAAATCATAAACAAACCTGTGAATTAGATTAAGGGATTGAGACACTTAAAAAAACGTTTCGACCTGTGGAGGGAAGGAGAGAGAGAGAGAGAGAGAGAGGAGAGAGAGAGAGAGAGAGTAGAGAGAGAGAGAGAAGAAGTAGTTTACCTGGTGGAAGCTCAAGTTTAGTGCATATTAATGAGAGCGCCTTTCTCTCACAAACAATTCCAATATGTGTAGGAATATGAGAAAAAAAAAAAAAACAAAAAAAAAATACTCCAGGTTGAATTCCCGGAAGTTCCCAGGCAGTTTGAAGAGGTAAAACTGGAATATTTTCATACAGAGGAATATTTAGTTATCTGAAGGAACTAGCATGCAAGCAATTTTAACTAATCTCAGACAATTCTAAAATGTATTGCATTGCCTGGAGGGCTTCAAAAATGTAAACATAATCTAAAGCCAATACAACAATGAAATTAAGGATACATCCACAAACAATAAAAGAAGGATAATATAATCATTAGTAGATATTATCAGCTGTGAAATTGTTCTCTGCCAAGATTAAAATTAGCCCTTTTTTAAAAAAATGTCGGGCAGAATAAATAAATTTCATGTTTATTAAAACCGTTCATAAAAAGAAAGCAGTTTATAAATATTCTGCTATTTTACTTTATTAGATGAACAATATCGAAAGGATAGAAGAATCAAATGCGCAGAAAAACAATTGTTTTTTTTTAATTACACCCACAAAAGATATTTCTTAATATTAGTTATTAAAAACGTATCGTTGAAAGACATTTCAGAAGAAAGGGCCTGAGAGTATTAGATATGATTCAGACCTGGAGTAATGACGCATAATAGTTTCACACACCATTAATTTTTCTTTATGGCAAAAATGAAAAGGTCGAACTGATTTCTTGTGGATCATGAGAAAAATAACAAAATAAAAAAAAAAAATCTGATGTTACGAATTCTAAAATTCCAGTTTTTTTATTATTTGTTTCGCTTCCTTTCTTCTGTTTGTTTATATATATATATATATATATATATATATATAATATATATATATATGTATGTATGTATATATGTATGTATTATATATATATATATATATATATATATATATATATATATAATATATATTCATGCATGTATATATGTGTTTATTTTATACTGAATATGAATAGAGAGAGAGAGAGAGAGAGAGAGAGAGAGAGAGAGGGTGAGAGAGAGAGAGAGAGAGAAAATATTACCATTCCTCTTTCTTACAACCTGTTGTTTCATGATGACAAAAAAAAAGGAGAGAGAGAGAGAGAGAGAGAACAATGGACAGACGTTCCTATCTGATATTCGTGTGATATTCTCATTCTATAATAACTATATATCTATATATTCTGAATCTATATGTCTATAGTTTGTTTCCATGCGAGTTGGCGGCAGCATTATCGCAAACCTCCAGAGACGCCAGACAAATTAAACCTCAATAATTGAACAGCAGACCGACTGGTGTGTTGTTTTGCAATTGTCGACAACAACTCTTGCAGGCTTAGAGCAGCGGCAGACTAAATTGGAAAGCATCAGGAATCATGTTAGTTTATATATATATATATATATATATATATATATATATATATATATATATATATATATATATATATATGTATATATATATATGTAATATATATATATATACTCTATATATACAGATGTATATATACGTAGAATATATATATAGATATATTATATATATTTATTTCTTAATATATATATATATATATTATATATACCTTATATATATATATGTAAATATGTTATATATGTAAAATATATATATATATATTATATATATATATATAAATATATATATATACAGGACAGGATATATATATATATATATATATATATATATATATATATATATATATGTAAGTGTTTACATAATAAAAAATATGGAATGTTAGTCCATATATATAAAAAGTCTAAAAACTAAAGAGGTCAACCAGATTGCGTTGCAGGAATGTGATCAGACTAGAGACGCTAAAGATGACGTTATACAATAAGTATGTAAGCTAAGATAACATGCCGTCACCTGTAGTCATTCAATTGATACAAACATTAGTCCAAGCTCCCTGCTTGAGACAACTACCCCGACCTATTATTCAAACGGCCTACGTGATCTGTAGCGTGTCTCATTCGATTGTGTGTTCGTATGAAACTATGTCATCTGATAGTATGTTCATATGTTCGAACTACTGTCTGTTCCGCTTCATAACTTGTAACAGAGATGGTAGACAAGCAGAACAGAGTTAGCTATCGTCATTAGAAGACTGTACCTCTTTACCTAAGCTTTATCAGTAGAGGGAATAGGATAGCCATCATCATTGGCAGAAGCGATCAAGCTATCGTCATAGAAGACTTGTACGATCATACCTGATCTTCATCATGTAAAACTTCAGAAGAATATACTATTTTTTATACCTTGTGTTTTCTACAAGAACCTCACCCGAACCATGAGTTTAACACATCGTCGTAAAGATAATACCGACTTCGTAAGTGATCTACAATACCCCAGACACTCCATTGAAGATGGAAGTGCAATACCAACCGACTTAGCGTATAGATTATCGCTAGTCTAACATTACCTCATAGGGCGCCTTATCATACAAGGCACTAGCCCTAATATTTGGTGGCCAGCGGACCAGAAGAACTCTACAACGTCCTACGAAGAAAAACAGAATAATAAATCATGAAGTCAACGACGACGAAAGCAGCAGATTCTTCAAGCAACCTAGTATCATCATTAGTGAGCGACTTCGGAAAACAACAAGATTCGTCAAGCAACTTAGTATCATCGTTAGTGAATAACTTCAAGAAACAAAACCGACGTGTCCTTTTCCTACGGCAAACGGAAGCTTCGTCTCTCTTAGAATCATTCAAGAAAACATCGTTAGTGAGCGTTTCCGGCACTGCAAGAAACAAACCGAACGCGTCTGCAGCATCGGATTTTTAAGGGCTCGAATCATCGAAACAACGCGCACGGGGGAAACTGAAGCCAAACCAGGTCGTCCGCTAAATAGAAAGGAGGAGGACCAAGGCCGTGTGTCGTTATCGGAACACCGTGACTTCCCACAAAAGCAAGCTAAGTACAATTTTTATTCATTGGAGTAACTTTGAGTGTTTCCTTTGCAGGTCGAATTTCGTTATTCCTGTGCTGAAGTTACGAGACATTCTTAATCTTACTTTTTTACAGAAATTATCTATATCATTGAGATTTTCGCTACTGCGAGTTTTTATCTTTGAGTGTTTGTTTCCAGAAGTTCTACTGAAATATCATAATCATATACTATGTTAATTTATCATTTTGGGTTGATTATTAATCCCTTACGTAACAAATCATATTAAACAGTGAATATGCGTTTACGCAGTGGACGTCTGTATTTATACAGATGCATGGATAGGGTCGTTAAGCACCGTAGTGATTAGAAAACACACAAAAACAACGTGGAACACCCGTACAAATCTAGATAAAATTAGAGTAACATATTTCGGGTCATGACAATAAATGCTCCTTTGCAAAGTCCCGATCGCAGTTTTTAGCCTTGAGTTTTTGTTTTTTTGAGTATATAAAATATCGAACCTCAATGACTCAACTTAACTTTAAAAATATGGCTGGATTGCAAGGAATAACATGTCTGTAAAAAACTTTCATCAGGCTAAATGCGCTGACCAGGATCCCTCACTATTTCAAATTTTAGCAAAGAATGAAGTACAAACAGTTAATATTGTATGCAGTAGTGATAACTTGTCTTATTAGTAATCGCTCAGTTCCTAATAGTTCGTCATTCATTGCTTTATACGTACCAGCAACATAATGCTAAAAACAACACAATACGTTGCCGATGGTAATAAAGAGAAGGATCCTAATTATTACAAGAAGAAATAGAAACAGTAGCCTTTCAGAATCAAACAAGCAAACTCGGTGACTGTGTCACCTAGTCAAGCGGTCAAGGTTAGTTAAATCTGCCGAGTTTTCAAAGCGAAGCAAATTCCACACAATAAGCGACTCTAGCAGAGTGGGGAAAAGCGATGTTGGTTCATACATACCGATATCTTTTTGAACTAAAAAGGATTTGGGTTTTTCCTATGCAATCACACGACAGTATCAAGTAATCAAGAGCAGGTTCTAGTAATTTTAATACATTAAGTTATAATAAATACTGGTGGATTAAGTCCGACTGTACGCGCCGTAAAAATTAGAATATCTGTTTTTATTTCTTTAATACACGTAATATCTTGTATTTACGGACTCACCGTCTGTTGTTCGAACTTCCCTAATGAGAAGTCCGGGATAAGCGAGCGTTTACAGATACCTCTATAGTTATAAAAAACGTTGATCTGTATGTAGTGTAATTGTAAGATCCATCTAGGGGTATACATATTATTATCTTGACATCCTGCAAAATAAGGCGTGTTTATCAAAGGAAATCCTATAAACCTTCAAACATATTAAAATCCGTTTGAACAAAAATGAGAACAGTTAATCAAATAATAACTTATATAAAGGAACTATACATTTGTCTCATGAATCGTAACATTCTGTTCAAATGACCCAACAGAATTCTCCCACAACCGCAGTCGCACTCTGCACGCAAAATCTCGAGAAGCATGCACCCTCGAATGTCTTAGTGCGTGTAAAAAGACTTTGCTGGAAATGAAATTTTAATCCTTCCCGACACTGAAATATAACGATTTCCGCGAACAAAGCCACTAAAGTTATACATATCGTGGATACGGAAGTTATAAATATCGCATTTTTTTATTGTTGCTAATTTTTAATCACGCCCAACCCAGTCGTGGATGAATCTCTCTGATAATATCTATCTAAAGTAATATCCGTAAGTCATTCAAGCAGAGGTGATTCAGCAGAAATTTTTTTTTATCTTTTACCTGAATACCAGGAAGTTTCTCCACTGGCGAGTGATCTCTGGAAAAAACGGATGTAATTTAACACAAAATACGGTCTAAGGACAAACATAAAAGCTATATACGTACTTCGTGTAGACTCTCAACGAAATTTCAAAATAGAGATAAATGACGAAGTTGAAAAAAGTTAGTAATAGGAGTCATTAGGAAATAAATAAGCCCATATATTTTTCCTCAAATGTCATGCCATAAAAGATCGGACTTGGCGTATCTGCGTAGATTTCTGACGCTTAACAAGGAAACGACTCCCAATAGTTTCCAGTGCCATGTACCGACGACATCTTATCTCTGTTAGGTTAGAATAAATTTTTTTTTCAACCAACTTGGACTTACTTAAAAGCTTTTACCAGATACCATTACCTAAGTGATTGTACCTCATACACCGTTTTCAGCACACTCAGGGGACATTATCAATTTTTTACGTATGCCTCCGGCTTACGTTGCGCCCCAATTACAATATAGTGTTGGAGACTTTTAGGGGATAACCTACATGCCTATATGGATGATCTTGTAATCTTTTCTAATACCTTAGAAGTACATTCACATAAAGTAGAGCTAGTGCTACAGAGACAAAGACAAATAATCTCAGAGTAAAATATCTAAATGAGAGTTTTTTAAAACCGAACATGTTTATCTAGGTTTTATGTGTCTGGTCAAGGTCTTAAAAAGTAGTCCATGGTAAGGTGTCGGCTATTCATAACTTTCCGGTACTTATTAACGTAAAAGGGGGATACAGCACTTTCGCGCTTTAGTGGGTATTACAATCGTATGTAAATATGTAACTCTTCAATCATGACAGCTCCTTTAACAGATCTTACGAAGAAGAACGTAGATTTATTATGGTCTGAAAAGCATCAACAGGCGTTCAATATCTTAAAGCGGAAAATGCAGCTTACCTAACTTAAAAAATCCCTGACTTAAATAAGGAAGTTTTTTTTTTTTTTTTATTGCAAACAGACGCCTCAGACCAAGGGGTAAGAGGGTATTACTTCAGTAATATGATAAACAGTTCTTCCCTATAGCTTTTATTCACGTAAAACTAAAGCCCTCTGAAAGTATTATACAGTAATAGGCAGGAAGGGCTAGGTATCTCTTTAACTCACTAGTATATTTTAAGTTCATAATCTATGGCTATCCTGATAAAGTCCTTACTGAACTGAGTCCTTTACCGAGTTTTTTTCAAAGGCTTTAATCACAGTCAAAAGGAAAACTCGGTGACAAATGATCATTCAGGTCTTTGGAGCCAAGATAAGATATCTACCTGGGAAGCAAATATCATAGCTGACGCATTATCCCGCAATCCCGCACCATACAGCAAAGAACCATTAATTGGACTAAAAGATATAGAAACATCCGTGCCTATTGTTAAAACCGTATCTAAACAAGAAAATTCCTTAACCCAAGAGATCGCGAGCATTGAATATCTGGGTCGGAGCGCAGAAACTGTTACAAACTGAACAAAGCAAGCGTCAACAGACATAACCCAAACAATAAACACACTTCGAAACGGAAACAGGGTCAGCGGCTAAGCAACACACACTTCGAGCAGAAACCCTAAAGCAAAAGTATATTTAAAGTAGTGTATCAGAATAATGTAATCAAATGTAATATATATGTAGGTCTGTGACGAGGTAAACCCGAAGAACACAGCAGATGACTAACGACCAGGTATTAGTAATAATCTCTTTCATACCAATCGTCATAAACTGGTTGCATTCCGTCATCCAGGGTTCCCTACTACGTTACAGAAAGCCAAATCTAACTATTTTACTGGCCTACAATGCTTACAGTATAAAAAGCACATAAACTGATTGTAACACGTGTCATGAAAACAAGGGACACACTAAGACACCTGTCAGTTAGGGGCCTATCCTGTGCCAAACTCAATCCTTGAAAGAAAATATACTTAGAATTATTAAACAGAGTACGAGTCTGACAGAGGGAAATAAACACTTCTTAGTGTTAAATAGTTTCCTTGACACGTTATATAGAATTAATAGCACTAAAAAACAAACACACCGCAATTGAGTGCGTTAGGAATATTTTATGAGTGCTAAATCAGTAAACATGGAATTCAACACATGATAATCTGACTCGGGTGGTGTAAAATCAATAATAATCTCCTTAACACGTTGTGTGAATTCCTTTCCATTAAGAAAACCAATAATATATTTTATCACCCAGAGTCAATCGGTTTGGTAGAATAACGGATAATTAAATAGGAAGTGTCAATGTCTTACGAGTTACAACTCGTGATATTGGATCCGACCGGATTATAGCGGTTCTCGCGGTTTTAAATACCTTTATCATTTATATCTTGTATCTATAGAATTGATGCTGCAAGTAGCCTTATACGGTACGCCGCTAGAACACTTTTCCACATATTCAAGCCTACCATTAATTTATCAAATATATATAAAAAAAATGTATAAACTAAATAAATATAAAAAAATAAAATAAATATGGATACAAGTGGAGTCAATATAATACACTCCGTAAGAAGTCGGAAGGGTTACAAATTATAATAAAAAGGAAGGGGTCACGATAAAATCAATAAGCAAAACGTAACCATAGATAATTAAATATCCAAATATATATGCGTAAAGAATTTGAACTCTAACTTAACGCTTTAGTAATGACAAATAAGCTAAAAGTTCAAACACATATCCAAAATCTACTGACATATTGTCTGTCCCGGTGATTTATATTCGTAGTCAATGAAAAAAAAAATTAAATAAATAAATAAATAAATACAAACTAATAATAAATAAAATAAATAAAATAAAAATATAAAAGAGATTTTAAAGTCAGGAAGTCTAGAAGTGAAAATGTTATCTATGGAATAATCCTATATGAATCTTATACAGGGCTAATAATATAATAGAATTTGTATGGAAACCTTTTTTTCATATAGTTTTGAATAAGGAATATTTATTTACATAATGCCAACATGAAACTAATATTGTTCAATTTTGGTGGACTGTTGTTTTTTTTTCAGACATTCTTCTCATGCGGGTGGAGAATTAAAACACTAAAATATCATTTGAAAATACTAAAGTCTTATCTCTTACAGCAAGTAACGTAACTCTTAGCTGGCTGAGAGCAATCTCCTGCCAAGTCACGACGTCATTATTGCCGTATCAGCATTTGTTCCTTTTAACCTCAATAATCTGCTTACACAGGCTTCATCTGTGTGGTCGTCTCTGCTTGCAAAAGCAGATTGACTGAGAAAGGAATGCTTAGTTCATGAACTTCACAATGTGGTTCATAGGTCACATGACGGGCCACATAACATATTCTTATCCGTGTGTGTAATGCCAATTAGTTAAGGACTTGTAATCATCATTTTAAAATTAATGAACAATATAAGCAAATAGAATTTCTATAACAACAAAATGAATTAATTTTTTTTTCTGAACCTCATAGACATTTGGAAGTATCACGATATGAATATGAAATATTTACTTGCAACATTAGCCTATTACAATCAAGTAAACATTCATGGGAAAATGTCACATTTTCTTGGAAAACCCAAAGTTTATTTAGAAATTAGTTACATAGTGGGTTTTTTTCGTTGCATCTCCTACCTATTAATAAAGTTTTTTATTTAACCTCAGAGGATGCGCACGAGAAAATTGAATATGAAACTTTTGTTAGGGCACATAGAATCATGATTAATATTCTCTTTGACTCTTATGCTGCCTGGCAATCTTACAATTAGCTCCGTTTTCCACTTCTTTGTCTAGTAACTTACTACCAGTAATATCGAATTTTCTTTGAGATTCGTAATGATATATTTATTTTTATAATTCTGGATATTTTTTACAAGTCATCATAGACCTGGATAGGTTCACTCATTGTTAATGCCATGGATAAAAAAGTTTGTACAGCGGACTCTTTTGATTCCGAAATATCAGCGAATTCATGTGGGTTAAGTCTGGTCTAATGGCTCTCTCCCCTCCCTGTATTTTGGATGTTGTCTGAATTTACTTTGCCTTGTGACAAGTATAATTTCACTTGCAGTCTGATTAATGGAACCTGGTTACAGTATCCTGCAGTACGAGAGTTTTCACATCGCAACTTCAAAAATCGTTCGTCGCAGCGGACGACTACAGTCAAGTAACAACCGCCTACAATGTGAAAGGAATTTCATGGACTTCTTCGAACCGACACCCGTATCTCGTCGTTAATCTCGTTTTAATGCGGAATGCTCCGGCTACTGTCGGAATCGACTACAAAAGGGACATACTTCCGACAATTACGACCCGAAGGATATTCAACTCTACTTTGCTGGCGAAGGACTCGTGCTGGGATGTTTTTTTTTATTCATCGCGAAACGTAATCGTGTAGCTTAGGATGCAGAGAATAAGTATGGAGCGCAAAATGGAACGTTGGACCCGCCCAGGCAAAATTTTCCCCTTGTTTTAACCATTGAAAAAGGCCGTTTCAATTGGCTAAAGGTGTTGTCTGGAACTGTGTAATGGACGAAAAGTTGTTCGAAAGCTAGTTAAAAGTGAAGTAGTTATATAGCCTCGGTCATGTATCCTATATATAATAAAGTATCATGTATCCTATATATAATTGATCATAAATAACAGAATCGAAATATATTTTTTTGCGTGTACGCACTAGGAATATATGATCTAAATACGGAATCGAAATATACTTTGCGTGTACGCAATAGTAATCTATTTAAAGTGCACATATATTAATCATAATTATATGAATCCATATACATATGTATAAACAAATCAGGTAGCCTATAATCAATCTGTTTTACCTTATAATCTTACCATTATCTGCAGTTATTTATGAGTGTTAATATATGAATTAATGAATCAGATATATAACATTTTAGCATAAAAATCACGAATCAATCAGCATAAACATTAATAACTTTAATCAATTCATATATGAAATTTTTTTATCAGTTAAAATATGATTTTTATCATGTTAATCTTCATTCTATGCAATTATCAGAAGTACATTAGTATTTTCTGTAGCATAAGTATCTTAAAGAGATGAAGTGAAAAACTGTATCATTATATATATCATGTGATCACTATTATTTACCATATCATTGTTTTATATTTTATTACTTGAATCAATTCATGTACACCATGAATTTTTATTTACTTATATATATATAATATTCACATAGTGTCTGTATCACACTCCTATAAGTCAATGCAAGTCAAGTTTTTGAGTAATATTCAGTAGTTGGTTTTGGTAGCTGACCGAGCTAATGTAAGTGTTTACATAATAAAATATGGAATGTTAGTCCATATATATAAAAGTCTAAAACTAAAGAGGTCAACCAGATTGCTTGCAGGAATGTGATCAGACTAGAGACGCTAAAGATGACGTATACAATAAGTATGTAAGCTAAGATAACATGCCGTCACCTGTAGTCATTCAATTGTTTATAAAACATTAGTCCAAGCTCCCTGCTTGAGACAACTACCCCGACCGTATTATTCTTCAAACGGCCTACGTGATCTGTAGCGTGTCTCATTCGATTGTGTGTTCGTATGAAACTATGTCATCTGATAGTATGTTCATATGTTCGAACTACTGTCTGTTCCTTCATAACTGTAAACAGAGATGGTAGACAAGCAGAACAGAGTTAGCTATCGTCATTAGAAGACCTG